>NW_021834501.1:0-27500 GCF_006345805.1 Octopus sinensis
GTGTGTGTGTGTGTGTGTGTACATTCACACTCCAATACATTTGAACATGCCTGCAAACAAACATACATTCAGACAAATACATCCTACATACATATATAAAACATACATACACACACACACACAAACACACACACGCACACACACACACACACATATATATATATATACATACATACGTAAACACATACAAATATTCATATACACAGACATGTACATTCACACATATAAAACATCCATACACACACTTGTATACATCTCTTTCACTCTTTTACTCTTTTACTTGTTTCAGTCATTTGACTGCGGCCATGCTGGAGCACCGCCTTTAATCGAGCAACTCATCATCCGCAGCTGCCCCAAAATGTCTGTGAGATTCTGCCTCCAAGTGATAATATACATGCAAATACTATTCACACCTTTAAAAACAAGCAACACTGGTGGATTACCTCTGTAAAAATATAAATCTGGTGCAAACGTAACAGACCTGGTATTGTTCTGTAGGACCGTGTTGTAGAGGTCAGCTGCCCAGCAGATGTGAATGTGCGATCAAAGGTCCAGGAAAAAGAGGAAATTTATGGTGAATTAATGCAAAACATACAGCTCTTGTACTCTGACTATGAATTTTAATTTGCACCTATCGTCATAGTTGCACTAGGTTCCATACCAAAAAATTTGCAAAAAATCCTAGAAATACTTTATCATCATCATCATCATCATCATCGTTTAACGTCCGCTTTCCATGCTAGCATGGGTTGGACGATTTGACTGAGGTCTGGCAAACCAGATGGCTGCACCAGGCTCCAATCTAATCTGGCAGAGTTTCTACAGCTGGATGCCCTTCCTAACGCCAACCACTCCAATGGTACTGGCAATGACCTCGCTCGAATCTTTTTACACATGCCACCAGCACAGGTGCCAGTAAGGCAACGCTGGTAAGAATTACGCTTGAATGGTGCCCTTTTACGTGTCATCGGCATGAGGGCCAGTCAGGCGGTACTGGCAATGGCTACACTCAAATGGTGCTTTTTATGTGCCACCTGCACAGGAGCCAGGCACTGGCAACACAAAAAGAGCAAAAGAAACTGATGTGGTTTTTCCAAATCCAATCTATTAGTAACCTGGTGAAGATTTCTTAGACTTTCTAAAACTTCACCATCTCAGATTCTTATTTGAATAGATGCATAGACTTGGGTGTATGCATTGGTGGTTCAAACAACACACCAAGTCAATCACATATTTACAAACCCTGCGAACCCTCTGAACTCAAAAAGTATTGTTGCTTTCTTGGTGATAAACTTGAACTTTCTTAAGAACTGAAATTAAACTCAAAGAAAAATTAGAAGGCGGAGGAGTGGCTGTATGGTAAGTAGCTTGCTTCCTAACCACACGGTTCTGAGTTCAGTCTCACTGCATGGCACCTTGGGCAAGTGTCTTCTACAATAGCTTTGGACCAACCAATGCCTCGTGAGTGGATTTGGTAGACGGAAACTGAAAGAAGACCATCACTTATAAATATATGTATGTATGTATGTACTTGTGTATCTGTTTGTTCCCCTACAATCGCTTGATACCAATGTTTGTGTGTTTATCTTCCCATAACTTAGCAGTTTGGCAAACAAGACCAACAGAATAAGTACTAGGCTTACAAGGAATAAGTTCTGGGGTTGATTTGTTTGACTAAAAGTGGTGCTCCAGCATGGCCACAGTCAAATAACTGAAACAAGTAAAAGAATAAAAAAGAATATATATATATGTACATACATACATACATATATATATATATATATATATATATATATACTGAGACCCCCTTCGGTCACAACACAGACCATGGGATTGCATCAAGAAAGTTACCCACCGAGGTACAAGTCCAGGCAAGGTTATTTATGGAAGACCAGCAATCGCCCATGCATACCGACCTCCCCTCTCCACGCCACCTGTGTTATCCAAGGTAAAGGTAAAGGGGCCGATACAGCTTGGCACATGTGATGTCGCAACTCATTTCTACAGCTGAGTGAACTGGAGCAACATGAAATAAAGTGTCTTGCTCAAGAACAAAACACGCAGCCCGGTACAGGATTCGAGCTCACAACCTCATGATCATAAGCTCGACGCTCTAACCACTGAGCCATACATACATATACATATGTACAATCGCACACACACACATATTTTCATATGAATTTTTGTTGCAGTTTTTGTGGTTGCTGTTGCGGCCATGGTTGATAAAATGTTGTTGTAGCTGTTGTTGATGCTGCTGTTGTTATTGTAATTCTTACGCTTGTTATTGACATTGCGGTTAATATTCCTACAACACTTGTTAATGTTTCAACTGTTATTGTTGTTCTTATTATTGACGATGATCTTGATCTTGCAGCCGTTGCCATAGTAACACTTCATAGCCTCATAACCATGACAGTTGTTGTTGGCATTGTTGTTGTTGTTGCTGTGGTGGTGGTGGTGGTGGTGGAGGCCTGTTCTGTCAGATTCATGGAAGAGGAGGCCTGGCTCTGATAAGATGTTTACCAGATAAGAAATGATGTATAGTTATCATCAAGCAAACAAACATCACACACAAAACACAAACGTTTATTTACAATATATAGACATCAAGATGCTTTTTTGATAAGCTTCTACAGAACATTACATGGAGATCTGTGTATACATACATACATACATACATACATATATATGTATATATACATATAAACTCTTATACGTATATAGATATATATAGATATGTATATATATACATATATACGTTCTTTTACTCTTTTACTTGTTTCAGTCATTTGACTGTGGCCATGCTGGAGCACTGCCTTTCATCGAGCAAATCGACCCTGGGACTTATTCTTTGTAAGCCCAGTACTTATTCAATCGGTCTCTTATTGCCGAACTGCTATGTTACGGGGACGTAAACACACCAGCATCGGTTGTCAAGCAATACTTGAGGGACAAACACAGACACACAAACATATACATACATATATATATACATATATACGACGGGCTTCTTTCAGTTTCCGTCTACCAAATATACTCACAAGGCATTGGTCGGCCCGGGGCTATAGCAGAAGACACTTGCCCAAGGTGCCACGCAGTGGGACTGAACCCGGAACAATGTGGTTGGTTAGCAAGCTACTTACCACACAGCCACTCCTGCGCCTATACATATATACATATATACGTTTTTCAATCATTTGACTGCGGCCATGCTGGAGCACTGCCTTTAGTTGAGCAAATCAGCCCCAGGACTTATTCTGTGTAAGCCTGGTACTTATTCTATCGGTCTCTTTTTGCCGAACTGCTAAGTGATGGGGGACGTAAACACACCAGCATCGGTTGTCAAGCAATGCTAGGGGGACAAACACAGACACACAAAAGTATATATAAATATACATATATACGACGGGCTTCTTTCAGTTTCCATCTACCAAATCCACTCACAATGCTTTGGTCGGCCCGAGGCTATAGTAGAAGACACTTGCCCAAGGTGCCACGCAGTGGGACTGAACCCGGAACCATGTGGTTGGTAAACAAGCTACTGACCACACAGCCACTCCTGCGCCTACTCATACATATATTGATAATTATTTAATTATTCATTTAATTAACAAATTAAAATAGATATACTCTTAGTAATTAAGCAGAAACATATGTCAGAAAATTATTTATTTATATGGATAAATAAATAAAGGATCGTTATATCTGTTTCCATTGTCTACCTTATTACATTTCCTTGGGATCTACTTCATTAATTATTTGAACTAATTAATGCTATTTGTGGTCAGAACCAAATTTGAGACTGAACTGATATCTACCTGGACTTGTCTCCCTACATTGTTAAATATATACTCTTTTACTTGTTTCAGTCATTTACCTGTGGCCATGCTGGAAATTTGGCGAGAAATTTGACCCTGGGACTTATTCTTTGAAAGCCTAGTACTTATTCTATTGGACCCTTTTACCGAACCACTAAGTTACGGGAGTGTAAACCCGCCAGCATCGCTTGTCAAATGATGTTGGGGGGACAAACACAGACACACAAACATACACACACACACACACACACACACACACACACACACACACATATATATATATATATATACATATATACGACGGGCTTCTTTCAGTTTCTGTCTACCAAATCCACTCATAAGGCTTTGGTCGGCCCGAGGCTATAGTAGAAGACACTTGCCCAAGGAGTCTCGCAGTGGGACTGAACCCAGAGCCAAGTGGTTGGTAAGCAAGCTACTTACTACACAGGCACTCCTGCGCCTATATATATATATATATATAACTACACTCATTGGTGTTAGGAAGGGCATCCAGCTGTAGAAACACTGCCAGATCAGACTGGAGCCTGGTGCAGCCCCTGGCTTCCCAGACCCGGTCAAACCGTCCAATCCGTGCTAGCGTGAAAAGCGGACGTTAAACGATGATGATGATGATGATATATATATATACACACATACACACACAGGGGGCGATGGGTAAATTGTTGCCATTTTCTATTTCTAAGTTTGTACATGCACATTGTTTGTTTTTGATTCTGTCAACTACACAGTATAGTAGAGTCAGTTGGGCACTGTCTGTGAGAAAAACAGCCCCATGACATAATTCACTCCACCAGAAATTCATGCTGAAAGCTCCAATACAAACATTTCAAAATGTGGGGTGTCAATCTGAGTCCCCATAACATGTACTAAGAGTGATAAGAATCAAACACTAGTGATTCTAATGTTATGCCTCCATTCATCTTTCTTAGGCCTTGTGCTTAAGAAAGATATTGGTCCCTTTTGCTGAACAGCTAAGTTACAGGGATGTTAACACACCAGCACTGATTGTCAAGAGGTGGTGGTGGTGGAAAGACAAAAACAGACACAAAGACACACACACACACACACATACATATATATATATATATATGGGGAGAATTCACAAAAAGACAAAAGATGAAGACAGGTGTATAAACAACAAACAGATGTATTAGTATAATGCTCGGGAAGTGAAAAAGTCTTTAACGTTTCGAGTCTAGCTCTTCAACAGAAAGGAACACAGAAAGAATCAAGGAGAGACAATAAAGAATGTGTGGTGGCTAGCGATCTATCATGGCGAAAGCCGGACATATATACAACAAGCTTCTTTCAGTTTCCATCTACTAAATCCATTCACAAAGCATTGCTTGGCCCAAAGCTATAGTAGAAGACACTTGCCCAAGGTGCCATGCAGTGGGACTGAACCTAGAACCATGTGGTGGGGAAGCAAGTTTCTTACCACACAGCCACTCCTGTATGTATCTATTCCTTTATTATTTTATTTGTTTCAGTCATTTGACTGTGGCCATGCTGGAGCACTGCCTTAAGTCAAGCAAATCGACCCCAGGACTTATTCTTTGTAAACCTAGTACTTATTCTATCAGTTTCTCTTGTCGAACCGCTTAGTGACGGGGATGTAAACACAAGCATTGGTTCTCAAGTGATGTTAGGGGACAAACACAGACACCACAAACATATACATACACATATATATATACTTATATATATATATATATATTATATATATATATATACATATATATATACATATATATATATATATATATGTATATATATATATATATATATATATATAACATATATATATATATATATATATGTATATATATATATATCTATATATATATATATAAGATGGGCTTCTTTCTATCTACCAAATCCACTCACAACGTTTGGTCGGCCTGAGGCTATAGTAGAAGATACTTGCCCAAGGTGCCACACAGGGGACTGAACCCAGAACCATGTGGTTGGTAAGCAAGCTACTTACCACACAGCCATTCCTATAATATATATATATATATATATATATATATATAATATAATATATATATATATGTATGTATTATATATATACTCTTTTACTCTTTTACTTGTTTCAGTCATTTGACTGCGGCCATGCTGGAGCACCGCCTTTAGTCGATCAAATCGACCCCGGGACTTATTCTTTGTAAGCCCAGTACTTATTCTATCGGTCTCTTTTGCCGAACCGCTAAGTGACGGAGAACTTAGCGGTAGGTGAACTTAGTGATAAAATGGGCATGAGAATTGGTACAGGGGTGAATAGGATTTGACCAAAATGTCTTGAAGATGGTGTCACAGTACAGCCAAATTCTGACAACAAACCTGAAAAAATATTTGAGATATATATATATATATATATATATATATGTGTGTATGTATATGCAACAACATCTGTATATAAATACACACATATAATATACATATATACAGACACACACGCCTATATAGATACACATAGATATTAACATACAATAAAAGATTGGTCAATAAGAAAGGAATATATATAAAATGAAAAAAACAAACAGAGGCTGAGAGAGACAGGAATAAAATGTGGGGTCCATAAATCAGGGAGATAAGTGTTTTGTTTATGGAGTTGTTTGGTGTCTGTTGGTCTTTGTAATGACAGTTTAACAACAACAATGACCCAGGCCACAAAAACAATAAAGGGGGTGAGAGGCGGAAGGGGATGGGGAGGAGGCAGAAGGGGATTGGGAGGAAGGGGAAGAAGAAAGGGATGAGGAGGAGGAGATGGAGAAGGACGAGAAGAAAGGGAAGAAACAGGAGGTGGAGAAGGAAACAGAAGAGGTGAAAGAGAAGAAGAGGAGGATGAGAAGGAGGAAGAGGAGGAAGAGAAGAAAGAGGAGGAGGAGATGGAAGAGAAGAAAGCGAAGAGGTGGAGAAAGAAAGAGAAAAAAAGAAGAGGAGGTGGAGGAGGAGAAAGAAGAGGTGAAATAGAAGAAAGATGAGACAGAGAAGGAGGGGGAGGAGGAGAAAGAAGAGGTGAAAGAGAAGAAAGAGGAGACAGAGAAGGAGGGAGAGGAGGAGCAGAAGAGAAGAAGGAAGAGAAGGATGATGATGGGAAGAATAATTGAAAGAAGACAATAAAGGACAACAAGAACACTACCATCACCACCAGGAATTGAAACCACAATCTTACAATCATGAGTCCAACACCCTAACCACTAAGCCATGCACCTTCACATCCAGGCATTTTAAGAGAGTCTGTTTCTGGAGTGAAGTGAAGTGTTTTGCTCAAGAACACAATGTATTGCCTGGTTCAGGAATTGAAACCACAATCTTACAATCATGAGTCCAACACCCTAACCACTAAGCCATGCACCTTCACATCCAGTCATTTAAGGGAGTCTGTTTCTGGAGTGAAATGAAGTGTTTTGCTCAAGAACACAATGTATTGCCTGGTCCAGGAATTGAAACCACAATCTTACAATCATGAGTCCAACACCCTAACCACTAAGCCATGCACCTTCACATCCAGGCATTTTAAGAGAGTCTGTTTCTGGAGTGAAATGAAGTGTTTTGCTCAAGAACACAATGTATTGCCTGGTCCAGGAATTGAAACCACAATCTTACAATCATGAGTCCAACACCCTAACCACTAAGCCATGCACCTTCACATCCAGGCATTTTAAGAGAGTCTGTTTCTGGAGTGAAATGAAGTGTTTTGCTCAAGAACACAATGTATTGCCTGGTCCAGGAATTGAAACCACAATCTTACAATCATGAGTCCAACACCCTAACCACTAAGCCATGCACCTTCACATCCAGGCATTTAAGAGAGTCTGTTTCTGGAGTGAAGTGAAATGTTTTGCTCAAGAACACAATGAATTGCCTGGTCCAGGAATCGAAACCGCAATCTTACAATCATGAGTCCAACACCCTAACCACTGAGCCATGCACCTTCACATCCAGGCATTTAAGAGAGTCTGTTTCTGGAGTGAAATGAAGTGTTTTGCTCAAGAACACAATGTATTGCCTGGTCCAGGAATTGAAACCACAATCTTACAATCATTAGTCCAACACCCTAACCACTGAGCCATGCACCTTCACATCCAGGCATTTAAGAGAGTCTGTTTCTGGAGTGAAGGGAAGTGTTTTACTCAAGAACACAATGTATTGCCTGGTCCAGGAATTGAAACCACACTCTTGTGATCATGATTGTGCAACACCACTAAGCCACTCACCTCCACACCTACTAGAAATAGCAACCAAATTGACTTTAAACGATCCCCTATTGTTGTATAAAAAAAATATCACTGTGTCACATGACTTTTGTCCTTAGGTGGCAACTGTTATACCCTATTTGCTTACCCTAGAAAGTATGAAAAATGGTTGATATTTCCTTCAAACTTTGCTATTGTTACTTTTATTCAAACCCCAAAGAATCCCTCTCATCACATGGTTATGATGCTCTTCCACTGCTTCTGCTTGTGATCAGAGATGCTCATATCGTCAGCCAGAAAGGGACATATGTCAACTGGTTAAGGTCAAGCAACTGACAAGCAAATCTGTGGTACTGAGCAGAATATTTGCTATAAAGATATTTCTGCCTCAGCAACCCAGAGATGATTCTGTGTGAAATGTAATGGAAAATAGGTCAGTTTCAAAACATTGATGTCCAGGTCAGAAAAGCAAAGTTTGAAGGGAACAGTGGTAACTTCCTTTGATTTTTAAATAGGAACAAACAGGAAATAACACTGACCAATGAAGGAAAAATAAATTCAAATTTTGTTAGAAAGTGTAATGGAGTCTTAGATACATTAATTCTTGAAAAAAACAACACACAGGCTGGTTGGTCAATATTAGAATGTCTTGGATCTTTACCTTTTGACCTACAGATTTAATACAGCCTCTATCACTAATATATATTTTTCAAAAGCTCACTGGCACATCGTGACACCAGTGCCTGTTCTGGCACTGTTCCTTTATATATTGCTGGTGGGGAGATGAATCACTGCTGTCTCTAAGCAGTCAAGCTTCAAACACTGATGAGATCAACAAAGGTTGAAATCACAGGATTTGATGGTGTCGATGCTGGAGAAGGCAGGGATTTATCTCCCCTGCTAGCAATATAAATGAGTGCACTTTGCACCAAAAAGCCAATATAAGAGTTTCTCTCATGCTATCTACCACAGTATAGTTTGTCCTAACAGTACATCCACGTTTTAGTAGGAATGAATCTCTGTTTTTATTACATATTTTTTAACAAGCTCACTGGCTAATTGTGACATCAGCACCTGTTGTTCTATATATCACTGGCAGGGAGATGCATCGCTGCTACCTCTAGCAGTCAAGTGTCCATCATTGACAAGACCAAACAAGGCCTAAATCACATGATCTGGTAGTTTCTAAAGCCATGCTTAGCTCATAAGGGCCGGTTTCCCGGATTCCTTGGCGTTATAGGTTCCCCACCTGGATGGGATGCCGGTCCGTCGCAGGTGTACTACAAGATGCAGGAGGAAAGAGTGAAAGAAAGTTGTGGCGAAAGAGTCAGCAGAAGTTTGCCATTACCTTCTGCCAGAGCCGTGTGGAGCTTAGGTGTTTCACTCATAAACACACACATTGCCTGGTCTGAGATTTGAATCCGTGATCCCTCAACTGCTCTAACCACTAGGCAATGTGCCTCCACATGGTCTGGTAGTCTCAGTGCTGGAAGTAGCAGAGATTTATGTCCCTGCTAGCGATATAAAAAAGAGTGCATTCTGCACCAAAACACCAATGTGAGAGTTTCTCTCATGATATCTAATACAGTATAGCTTGTTCTAACATTATCTCTCACTATTAGTACTGCCCCTGTTGCTGATGCATATTTTCTAATATATATTCACAGTATTCAATGCAACAAGCTGGCCTCCATGCTGATGGCATGGAAAAAGCACCATTCGAGCGTGATCATTACCTGTGTCACCTTACTGGCACATGTGCTGGTGGCACGTAAAAAAAAATTCGAGTGAGGTAGTTGCCAGTGCCGCTGAACTGGCTCCTGTGCAGATGGCACATAAAAGCACCATTTGAGCATGGCCACTGCCAGTACCATCAGACTGGCCCTCGTACCAGTGGTACGTAAAAGCACCCACTACACTCTCGGAGTGGTTGGCGTTAGGAAGGGCATCCAGCTGTAGAAACGCTGCCAGATCAGATTGGAGCCTGGTGCAGCCATCTGGTTCGCCAGTCCTCAGTCAAATCGTCCAACCCATGTTAGCATGGAAAGCAGATGTTAAATGATGATGATAATGATGAGTATTCTGTGTTCTAACAGAACATCCACTTTCAAGTGGTGATAAATAATACCTTTAAATAATGATATTAACAACGTCACCAATCATTCCGAATCACTAATAACATCAATATAAACACCAACACAACCATTACAACTACCACCATAGCCATCACCAATATGAATAGTACTGCCAACAACATCATCACCAACACTACCACCACCACCACCACCACCATCTTCATCATCGTCATCACCACTGACACCACAACCACCTGTACTGCCAACACTGTCACGCCACCAGCAATAGCAACACCATGACTTTTAACACTAAGAAAAACACTAATTTCATTGCCACAACCACCCCCACCACCACCACTGCCACCGCCATCATCTCCATTATCATCATCATCATCACCTACACCACCATCAACCACACAATCACCACCACCACCGTCATCACTACCACTACAACTAACACCAATATTTCATCAATACCACAATTAACAGGGCCACACCATTACCACTACTGCCACCACACTACACTACACTACATCACACCATCACCAAAAACACCATCTTTGCTACCACCACTACTAACACCTCCTCTATCAACACCAACGCCACAACCACCACCACCAACAACAACAAACACCACCACCACCAACACTACCACCACCAATACTACCACCGCCAATACTACCACCACCAACACTACCACCACCAACATTACCACCACCAACACTACCACCACCAATACTACTAATACCAACACTACCACCACCAACATCAACACCACCACCACCACCACCAACACTGCCACCACCAACATCACCACAAACATCAACACCATGACGACCACCACCACCACCACCAACACTACCAACACCAACACTACCACCACCAACATCAACACCACCACCACCACCAAAAACACTACCACCAAAAACACTACCACCACCACCACCAAGTAAGACCTACCCCGCTGACAATATAAAATATATAAAACAGCAGAGGACAAAATCATTAAAACAAAAAAGGGAGGAGGAGGAGGTCAGGTGGGGAGAAGGGAAAGGAAAGTGAGGGGTAGTGAGAGGAAGTGCCGAAGTGCAAGGAGGAAGAGAAGGAAGAGAGAGAAAGGGAAAGAAGAGCAAAGAGAGAGAGAGGGAGAGAGTTGAGAGTTGAAATATCGCCAAAGAAATTCTCTCTTGTAGGAAGACAAAAATCTTTGATTATGACTCAACGCCATCCATAAATCTTTATTGAATAGGCACCATACTGTCTGTGACATTTATCATCCCACAGAGCAAATATAATCGGGAGATGAGAAGTAATAACAATAACAGCAACAATAATAACTATAACAATAATAATAATAATAATATAATAATAATAATAATAATAATAATAATAATAATAATGATAATAATAATAATAATGATAATAATAATAATAATAATAATAATAATAATAATAACAGTTTCAATTTTTGGCACAAGGCCAGCAATTTCGGGGGGGTGGGGAGATAAGTTGATTAAATTGACCCTGAAAGGATGAAAAAACAAAGTCGACCTTGGTGGAATTTGAACTCAGACAGACAAAATGCTACAAGGAATTTTGCCTAGTGTGCTATAACGATTCTGTCAGCTAGCTGCCTTAATAATAATAATAATAATAACAATAACAATAATAACAATAATAATAATAACAATAATAATAATAATAATATAATAAACAATGATAATAATAATAATAACAATGATTATAATAATAATAACAATAACAACAGCAACAACAACAATAATAATAATTCTTTTTACTGGAAGCACAAGTCCTCAAATTTGGGGAAGGGATTGTGTTGATTACACTGACCCCCAGTGGGTAACTGGTACTTATTTAATTGACCCCAAAAGGATCAAAGGCAAAGTTGACCTCGGCGGAATTTGAACTCAGAATGTAACGGCAGATGAAATACCACTAAGCATTTTGCCCAGCATGCTAACATTTCTGCCAGCTCACTGCCTTAATAATAATAATAATAATAATAATAATAATAATAATCTGTTCTGCTAAAGGCATAAGACCTGAAATTTGGTAGGAGGGGACTAGGCAATTTTATTGACCCCAGTGATTCACTGGTACCTAATTTATTGACCCCAAAAGGATGAAAAGTGAAGTCAAACCTGGCAGAATTTGAACTCAGAACTCAAAGATGGACAAAATGCCACTAAGCATTTTGCCCAGCGTGCTAATGATTCTGCCAGCTCACTGCCTAAATAATAATAATAATATAATAATTAATAATAAAATAATAATAAAATAATAATAATTAATAATAATAATAATAATAATAATAATAATAAATAATAATAATAATAATAAAATAATAATAAAATGCCTGATGCAGTACCAGGCAGTGGCTCTCATGGCTTCTGATCTTAACTGATTGGAAGTGTTATCATGTACATTGTTTTGTCTTGGTATAAAAGATGGGTTACAGCAAATATTCTGCTCAATACCACAGATTTGCTTGTCAGTTGTTTGACCTTAACCAGTTGAGCATGTCCCTTGTGGCTGACGATATGTGCATCTTTGATCACGAGCAGAATAGTGGGGGGAGCATCATAGCCATGTGTTGAGAGGGATTCTTTGGGGTTGAATAATTCACCTCTGGAAACATGGGTGATTCTTTCAACATCCTTAAATAACCCTTATTCGGGGACCTTTTGAGCGGGATGGGCTACTCAACCTGAAGAAAATTCTAACTGGGCCCTACCTGCAAGGTCATGTGCTGTTTATCTTGATATGAGATCACCATGTCGCGCACATATGGTTGTGATGCATGTGCCTGGTGTACTTTTATCAGACGGGTAGTCATGATGGGTATATTGGGCTTCGTATATTTTACCCCAGTGTCACTTTGATGGCATGCACTGCTCTCTCACTCAATAATAATAATAATAATAATAACAATAATAATAATAATAATAATATTAATAATAATAATATTAATAATGATGATGATAATAATAATGATTTTAAGAATAGAATCATACCACAGCCACCCATACACATTCTAAGAATAGAAGAAACAACTAAAATTCAACACACAGAAATGAAAGAGAAAATTTGGAGAGAGTATTACAGAAGAGTTAGACTAATATTAAATACTGAACTTTATGCTAAAACTAAGATAATAGGGATAAACACACTAGCTGTACCAGTCGTAAATTACAGCTTTAGCATAATAAACTGGAAGATCAGTGAATTGAGAAGCCTAGATAGAAAAAGCAGAAAACTACTAACAGTGTACCAAAGTCACCACTCTGAAACAGATGTAGAAACTGAATGCATTTACCCCACTCAGAAGGAGGTCATGGCCTGATACAGATAGAAAATGACTGGTAAAGTACTTAGAAACAAAGAGGAGAAGATTACTGCATGTAGTAAAGCAACATGAGAAAAAGAAAATGCTTTTCTCTATATACAAGGAGGCATCAAAATACAAAACAGAAACAAACTCCCCTGAAATACTGACCTCAGATGACAACATAGCAGAAATGGTCAGAGAGATAAAAAACAACATGATGGAAATTGTAGTTGTGATACCTGTGCTGGTGGCTTGTAAAAAGCACCATCCGTCCGTGGCCAATGCCAGCGCTGCCTTGACTGGCTTCCGTGCCGGTGGCACATAAAAAGCACCAACCGATCGTGGCCACTGCCAGATTCCCCTGGCACCTGTGCCAGTGGCACGTAAAAAGCACCCACTACACTCACAGAGTGGTTGGCGTTAGGAAGGGCATCCAGCTGTAGAAACATTGCCAGGTCAGACTGGAGCCTGGTGCAGCCTCTTGGCTTCCCAGACCCGGTCGAACCGTCCAACCCGTGCTAGTACGGAAAACAGACGTTAAATGATGATGATGATGATGATGATGACTGAAGAAGAAATGGAGAAAAAAATCATTTCATGGCCAGTACCCTGCAAGGTTTGACAGAGGAAGTGATCCTAAGTAAATGCTAACAATGGCTCACAAGCTCTGGACTAAAAGCCAAAACAGAAGGATTGATTTTCGTTGCATAAGGCTATTATAAAAGCAAAATACTGAAAACAGGCCTCAACACCAAATGCAAAATGCGTTACCAGCACAATGAGACAGCTGACCACATCATCTCAGGCTGCACAGTCCTTGCCAAATCTGAATATGCTCTTTTACTCTTTTACTTGTTTCAGTCATTTGAATGTGGCCATGCTGGAGCACCGCCTTTAGTCTGGCAAATTGACCCTAGGACTTATTCTTTGTAAACCTAGTATTTATTCTATCAGTCTCTTTTGCCAAACCACTGATTCACGGGGACGTAAAACCACCAGCATCAGTTGTCAAGCAATGTGTGGGTGGACAAAACAGACACCAAACATATACCACACAATATATATATATAATGTATATTATATATATATAGATATATATATATATATATAATATATATAATATACATATATATGAAATGGGTTCTTTCAGTTTCTGTCTACCAAATCCACTCACAAGTCAGCTCGAGGCTATAGTAGAAGACACTTGCCCAAGATGCCATGCAGTGGGACTGAACCTGGAACCATGTGGTTCGTAAGCAAGCTACTTACCACTCAGCCACTCCTACACCTATGTGTACAGATACAATAAAATAAGCAGTTATATCCACTGGACAATATGTCAAAATTACAACATCAAAACTGATAGCAGGTGGTATAAGCATGTGCCAGACAAAGTAGAAGACAATGACCAGGCCATAGCCATCTGGGATATGCTGTTCAAACTGACAAAGAAATAAATGCTAATCACTCAGATATAAATAGCCAAAGATTGAGGGAAAAATACCTGCTTACTGATAAGCATTGCAGTCCCTTATGATCAAAATATTGTCAAAAAAGAAATGGAGAAATTGTTGAAGTACAAAGACCTTTGAAATTGAAGTATTCAAAGCGTGGAGCATGAAGGTAAAAACAATACCAATAATAATTGGAGCATTAGGCATGACAAAAAATTATATGAACAAAAATGTAGAAGCTATACCTGGATCCTCAACACTACACACAGTCCAGAAAATAGCCCTGCTAGGAACAGCCCACATCCTATGCTATCAAACCAATAATATCAACCTAAAAAAATCAACAAACAACCACAAACATAAGGAATACTCTATACAGCATTTACCCAGTGAAATAAACTCCCACCAGCAAGTAAAGAAACCAAAGCATTACAAAGTCAACACAACAAAAGATAGCACCACATCACAAGGGGAAAAAAAAACTAATACAATACAGTACTGGGAAGAGTTTGCACACTAACAGCAAAAAAGAACACACAATGCTGCACACACCCCAGCAACATGGGGGTTTAAGCAGGTGATGCAGTGGAAATTTGCCTGAAACTACTAAACATTTAACAGTTATATAATAATAATAATAATAATAATAATAATAATAATAATAATAATAATAATAATAAAATGCCCTGATGCAGTACCAGGCAGTGGCTCTCATGGCTTCTGATCTTAACTGATTGGAAGTGTTATCATGTACATTGTTTTGTCTTGGTATAAAAGATGGGTTACAGCAAATATTCTGCTCAATACCACAGATTTGCTTGTCAGTTGTTTGACCTTAACCAGTTGAGCATGTCCCTTAGTGGCTGACGATATATGCATCTCTGACCATGAGCAGAAGTATTGGGGGAGCATCATAGCCATGTGTTGAGAGGGATTCTTTGGGGTTTGAATGATTCACCTCTGGAATCATGGGTGTTTCGTTCAACATCCTAAAGCAACCCTTATTCATGGACCGTTTGAGCAGGATGGGCTACTAAACTGAAGAAAATTCTAACTGGGCCCCACCTGCAAGGTCATGCGCTGTTTATCTTGATATGAGATCACCATGTCGCGCACATATGGTTTGTGATGCATGTGCTGGTTGTACCCTTATCAGAGAGGGTAGTCATGATGGGTATATTGGGCTTCGTATATTTTACCCCAGTGTCACTTTGATGGCATGCACTGCTCTCTCACTCAATAATAATAATATCAATAATGATCAAAATAAAATTAACAATAATGCTAATAAATGGAAGCATTCAAAATGTGGAGCATGAAAGTAAAAACAATAATAATTGGAGCATTGGATATGATAAAAAATTATATGAACAAAAATGTAGAAGCTATACCTGGATGCTCAACACTACACACTGTCCAAAAAAACTAGTCCTGCCAGGAACAGCCCACATCCTTTGATATCAAACCAATAATATCAACCTAAACAAAACAACCCACAAACATAAGATTAACAAAAACAAACCAAGATTAACGAAAACAGAAGTACTAGGGTCAATTCATTTGACTAAAAAATTCTTCTAAGTGGTGCCCCAGCATGGCCACAGTCTGATGACTGAAACAAGTAAAAATTTAAAGATACACACACACACACACACATACACATACATATATACATATAACTGTTGTGTGTGTGTATCTTTGTGTCTGTGTTTGTCCCCCACCACTGCATCAAAACTGGTGTTGGTGTGTTTATGTCCCCATGACCTAGCAGTTCAACAAAAGGGGCTGATAGAATAAATATCAGGCTTTAAGAAAATAAAAAGTACTGGAATTGGTTCACTGAACTAAAGCAATTTTTCAAGGCTGTGCTCCAGCATGGCTACTGACTAAGGATTGAGACAAGTAAAAACTAAAAGACAAAAGATTAAAGATTAAAGTTCAGTACCAAATCTGGTCAATCACATACCCCTAACATTTGAGCAAATCCCTATTGGAAGGGCCACATATATCTGTTTGGAATCAAGTAGTGTGCGGTGAAGTATGGTACCAGTTAGTTCTTTAGCATTGGAGATTTTGTCTGGGGGCTGTGGTGTCACAGTGTGACACCACGCTATGCCATGTCTGATGTTTGAGGCTTATCGATCAGTTTTTAATTGATTGTGTTTTGGAGGACATGCCTTTCTCTTTTTCTGCTTCTTCTTCATCGTCGCCGTCGTCATCATGACCATCACCACTGAAACACCGAGACAAACACTACAGGTATGAGGACTATGACTACCAACTTCACTGTCATCACCATCATCATGACTACTTGCATCATCATCATCATCGTCCATGCCACCACCACCATCGTCATCACCATCATCATCACTCTTATTCTCATTATCATCATCATCATCACCTCCATCATCATCATCACCACCATCATTCTTATCACCATCACATCAGTGACACCACAATCATTATCATTATCATTTTAATCACCATCACCACCACCATCACTGCCTTCAACTTCTTCATCATTACCATCATCATTTAACACTCACCATCATCGACATTGTCATCATCATTTCTGACACCATCATCATCATCATCTTCCTCATTAGCAGTATTACCACTACCACCACCACTATCATTACTACCACTAGCACCACTTCCAATTCAAACACCATCATTCAAATATGCCCACCACCACTAACACCACCACTTTAGTGGCGTACAAAGGATGGGCATAGGCTGCACCTTTGCCCCCCTCTTTAAATTCTCCAATGGTCTACACCACCACCAGTGGCCATATTGGAAAGAAAAGGGTCAGAAAGGGGAGAGTAATTAGGGAGGTTCATTAGAGTCTCTTCAATAAGGGGATTTGGGGAAGATTGGAGGAACTTACATACAGACCCCATTGTTAGTCTCTGTCTATCTTTACACACACACACACACACACACACACACACACAACACAAACACACACATATATCCACACTTATGACTATGAATATAATACATACCTAAAAATACATATGCATACATATATGTAGATATGTGTATATATGCACATACATATGCATGTGTGTATATATATATATATATATGTACGTATATTTATGTATGTATATATATATATGTGCATACATGTATATATATATATGTGTGTATTTGTGTATATATGTATATATAAATACCTGCATATATATATATGTGTGTGTGTGGGTATGTATGTAGGTATATACATATACATTCGTGTATATATGTATATATATGTATATATGTGTATGTATGTGTATATATATATATATATATATATATATCTATGATGTAGGTATATACATATACTACATGTATATATATATATATATATAATATATATATATATACACGCACACACACACACACACACATACTAATGTATAGCTGTATAATATTGATATATATATAAATATGTCTATGCATATAAAGATATATATATGCATGTTGGTGTGTATACATATAATTATATATATATATATATATATACACACACACACACACATATACACTCACATGTATATTCGTATACACACATATATATATATATTTATGCACACAGATAGATAGGTATGCTTTAAGAATAGAAAACATGGATGGATCAGTTAATTATGATTTTATTCAACATATTCCCCTTTCAGATTCACACACTTATTGCAGCAGCCCTTAAGGTTTTCTACGCCCTGTAAAAGAACTTGGATGGCTGGGCTTCCAACCAGACCATCCACAATGAGAAAGTCCTTAAAGCCAGAAACTTTTCAGAACACCCTCATGTACATATATACATATATATATATATGTGTGTGTGTGTGTGTGTGTGTGTATGTGTGTGTGTGTGTGTGTGTATAGACACACACATACTGGTTACTATTACCAAGCCCTAGTCATTGTGGAAAATGTCATTTAGGGAGTGTATATACGTGTTCATGTGTGTGTACTATATCAAACTGCCGCTATCACAACTAAGGCTACTTAGTGGTGATGGAAGAAGAAGAAGAAGAAGAAGAAGAAGAAGAAGAAGGAAAGAACGAAAGAAGAAGACGAAAAAGAAGAAGATGGAAGTAGAAGAAGAAGAAGAAGAAGAAGGAAAAAAAGAAAAGAAAGAAGGAAGAGGAGAAGGAAGAGGAAAAGGAAAAGAAAGAAGAAGACGAAAAAGAAGATGGAAGAAGAAGAAAAAGAAGAAGAAGAGGAAGAAGAAGAGGAAGAACATCAACAACAAAAAGAGGAAGAAGAAGAAAAGGAAGAAGAAGGAAAAAAGAAAAGAAAGATGACGACAATGAAGAAGAAGGGAAAAAGAAGAAGAAGACAAAAAAGAAGAAGACGATGGCAACAAAGAAGAAGAAGAAGAAGAAGAAGAAGAAGAAGAAGAAGAAGAAGAAGAAGAAAAAAGATCAAGAAGAAGAGAAAAGGAAGAAGAAAAGGAAGAAATAGAAATAAAAAAGAGTAAGAAAAAAGTTCAAAAAGAAGAAGAAGAAAGACAAACAAACAGACAGAGGGAGAGATGATGAAGAAAAAATAGAAGAAAAACATTCAGACTGGAAAGCCTAAAACCAGACAAAGGTTTAATGCAATCCTACTCTAAGCCCATTATTTTGAAATAAAAATTATATTTCAAATTAAACAAAAAAATGAAACAAAAGTGTGTTGCGTTTTATTTGTCTTTACACAATTTATAACCCAGGTTTATCTGCAGATGATTCTAAATCCCAAGATAGGTTTTGGAATAACATTAGCACCGTTTATGCCTTCTGTATGGTCCCTGTCTGAGACGATATGGTCTTTGAAGGTTAGGTTGGGGGAGAGACGTAGGGGAGAGAACTCTGGGTAATAAAATATCAATTGGGTTTTCAAACATGGTTTAACAATGTCTGTGCGTCTGGGTGTGTCTGGGGTGTGGTGGGGAAGTGTCTGTGTGCGTGTGTGTGTGTGACTGTTCATGTGTATATATTTATGTATGTGTGTGTGTATATATATATGTATATGTGTGTATGTAGCTAACTATCTCTATCTCTCTCACTATCTATCTATATATAAGTGTGAATATATATATGTATATATATTCAGATATATATCTATATATATTATATATATATATATATATATATATATATATTATGTATATATGCATGTATATATATATATTATATATATATATGTATGTATGTATATATATGTATATATGTATGTGTGTGTGTGTGAATTTGTCTTGTGTGTATAGCCATGGCTATGTGTTAAAAAGCCTGCTTCTCTAACCACATGCCTTTGAGCAAGTGTCTTCTACTATAGCTTCAGTCTGATCCAAAGCCTTGTGAGTGGATTTGGTAGGCGGAAACTAAAAGAAGCCCATCATGTGTGCGTGTGTGTGTGTTAGTGTTTGTGCTCCACCACCACTTGAGAAGTGGTGTTGGTATATTTATATCCCCGTAAATTAGCAGTTCAACAAAAGGACAGCAACAGAACAAGTACCAGGTTTTGGGAAAAGAAAAAAGAAACACACCGGGTTTGATTCATTTGACTAAAATTCTTGAAAGCAGTGCCCCAGCATGGCCACAGTCTAATAACTCAAACAAGTAGTGAAACATAAGCTTTAAATACAGAGGACATGCGTAGATTAGAGACAGATCTACACCTAGAAATCATAACATCCTCATATCATAACGTCTTCTGTGCAAAATATCATTCGCTGGTTACAAGTCCTTGCTGAACAGTTTTCATTTCACAGATTTCCTTCTCTTAAATGGATTATCTTAACTAAAACTGGTGAGCACCACCTCTCCCTGACTCATCATCATCATTGTTCGACCGTGGTCGAGACAATGGAATTTACCATGCTACGCCAGACTTCACAGTCCATCATGGCATTACGGAGGTCCTGTTGCTGGATGCCTGTATCCCTGGAGATTACATCAGGGTAGGAGAGTGTGCGCCCTCTGGTATTGCGTGTAGATGGCTTCCAGAGGAGAAGAGTAGAAATTACCTCTTTTTCAGCTCTACAACAATGTCCAGCAAACTGGACTCTCCTACCATAAATCCTCGAGTATAGTTCACCCTTGAGTATAATATGCAGGGGATTTTTAGGGGGCTGTACCTCTGAAAAACCTAAACCTTGTGTATAATATGCACCCCTTCTCTAACTTGTGTCAAGGAGGTCTATATATTGTCCTTGGTTTGTAAAAATGTATACGGTAATGTCCTTTATTATTATTGTATATATAACATAATGCAAACGTGTAGCTTTTTTGTGCATTTTGTTTGCAGAAAATAAAGAAATAACAGTAATAACATTTAATAAATGTTGCTTACTGCAAGTTATGAATGATTTAAGGTATTTTTGCGCCCGACATCATAAAATGCGTCTGAATAAATATTGCTGGACAGCAAATAGAGACTCGAAAATTGGTTAGAAAATATTTTTCATTTTTAACTTTGTATATAGTACGCACTAGGGATTTTGACCTTTAAATTTCAGGAAAAAAATGTGGATTATACTCAAGGATTTACTGATCCACAGAGGACCAGTTTCAATTTGATGTTATGATACATGTTCCTGTGTAATTATACCTGTCCTAAACAAAATGGCATTACTTTTTGACACACCTCCGTATTAGATACATACTAATCAGTATAGCAAAGGGTACTCTTGTCCAGAGAAGTTAGGGAGTACAAGTATAAAGACAGACAGGTAAGTGATAAAGCAGATGTCAGACCTACAGGCTGGGTAGCAATGGAGTTGTGGTGGATGTAATAAAGAAGTTGCAAATGATACTAACTCAAGGGGAAGCCACTTCTAGCCACTTTGGATAAAGCAGTCACAAACAACAACTTCAACGGCAGTTCAAAATGACATTTTGGTGGCACACCTCTTTGAGCACTCAAAGTGCCTACATATCCACTTGAGTCACCCTCATGATGACTCCACATATGCTTTTATTCTTTCACTGTGGCCCTACTGGAACATGGCCTTGAAGGGTTTTAGTCAAGCAAATCAACCCCAGGATTAGCTTTTAAGCCTAGTACTTATTCTATCAGTATCTTTTGCTGAACCACTAAGTTACAGGGATGTAAACACACCAACACCAGTAGTTAAGTAGTGATGGGGTCACAAACACAGAAACACAGACACACTCACATAGATATGTATATTGATTATAATTATACAGATATAATTATAATTAAGGGTACTGCAATTATAATTAAGGGTACTGCAAAACAGCACCTACATTAATTGATTTTATCCATAATTAAGTACGCATAAATATATATATGTATATATACATATATATATATATATATTTCTGTCTACCAGCCCTTTCATGCTTAGTCATTCATTCCACTCTTCATTCTTTCATTACCCCTCTCTCACAGTTCTTTGCCTTCTCTTCTTGCTCACTTTCCCTCCACTTTTCACTTAATTATTTCCTTAATTCTTCTGTCCCTTTGCTTCTATGTCTCTCTCTCTTCTCTTCCCATGTGACCACCGGTCAGCCTAGCCTGTTCTTTCTTGGTCTGGCTGTTGTCCATGCAATATCGATATACCTCCCTGTGTTTGTGAAATCTTGTATCCCTGCCATAAGGCTTCATATCCACACGTGCCAACTTAAGTTAATTCGTCCTTAGTCGAAAGACACCTGTTGTTATGTCCTGTTATTATTTTCATTGTATTTGTATACATTGTCCGTTTATTTCTGGCCTTGTTTTTGTATACATTCACTGCTTTCTTCCAAGGAATTTAATGCTCTTAGCTTAGTTTTTCCTTGGGGCTGGCCAGATTGGAGCAATCTCAAGTATAATAAAAAAAATAAATGGGCCCTTTTTAAAGCCTAGCCAGGCTCATGGGCTTGGTTTCCTGGTTTCCGTGGCATATGTGTTCCCCAGCTGGATGGGACACCAGTCTATCGCAGCGTTACTCACTTTTGCCAACTGAGTGGACTGGAGCAACATATTGTCTATCTGGATGCTTTGTTGTCCCATTTTTGTATCACCTAACTGTCCAGATGTTTTGCGTTCTTGTCCGCTTTTGTATTATATATAATATATATATACATATATATATATATTTCTGTCTACCAGCCCTTTCATGCTTAGTCATTCATTCCACTCTTCATTCTTTCATTACCCCCCTCTCTCACATTCTTTGCCTTCTCTTCTTCTCACTTTCCCTCCACTTTTCACTTAATTATTTCCTTAATTCTTCTGTCCCTTTGCTTCTATGTCTCTCTCTCTTCTCTTCCCATGTGACCACCGGTCAGCCTAGCCTGTTCTTTCTTGGTCTGGCTGTTGTCCATGCCAATATCGATATACCTCCCTGTGTTTGTGAAATCTTGTATCCCTGCCATAAGGCTTCATATCCACACGTGCCAACTTAAGTTAATTCGTCCTTAGTCGAAAGACACCTGTTGTTATGTCCTGTTATTATTTTCATTGTATTTTATACATTGTCCGTTTATTTCTGGCCTTGTTTTTGTATACATTCACTGCTTTCTTCCAAGGAATTTAATGCTCTTAGCTAGTTTTTCCTTGGGGCTGGCCAGATTGGAGCAATCTCAAGTATATAAAAAAAATATGGGCCCTTTTTAAAGCCTAGCCAGGCTCATGGGCTTGGTTTCCTGGTTTCCGTGGCATATGTGTTCCCCAGCTGGATGGGACACCAGTCTATCGCAGCGTTACTCACTTTTGCCAACTGAGTGGACTGGAGCAACATATTGTCTATCTGGATGCTTTGTTGTCCCATTTTTGTATCACCTAACTGTCCAGATGTTTTGCGTTCTTGTCCGCTTTTGTATTTTATATATATATATATATATACATATATATATATATAACCCACCCCAAGAACACCCAACCCCCCGGAGGTCAAGGATGACGTTTCTGAATTCTGCAGAAAACTTCGCCTAACAGAAGCTTTGACAGATATCAACAATGAGGACGACTCATTGATCAGAAATAAAAGCAACTTCCTACCACCAAAAGGGAGAATAAAAACACTGGACGATTTCTGCAAACACATCCAGAGTCTCCCCTTACCCCAAGCAAAACCAAGGTAAAATCCAATTTCAGTAAGGAAGAATGGGAAAACCTACGTGACATACAACTGGATAAAAACCTCACCATCAAAGAAGCGGACAAAGGGAGTGCTGTGGTCCTTATGGACACGGAATTTTATAAACACCTAGTGTTTTCCATGCTTAACAATAACATTTTCTATGAGGTTATTAACAACTACAAACAGCAAAAAACAATCAGAAACCTCACCACACTCATACGCCAACACGGTCAGGGACTCACAGAAAAAGAAAGGGATTATATCACCATTTTCAAATGCAAGCCCAGCCTTTTTTATGGCCTTCCTAAAATCCATAAAAACAAATACATCACCGAAGCCTGCAAACTCTCCACTGACATCCACATCAACATCAAAGCACCGGAGGACCTAAAACTAAGGCCCATCGTGGCTGGTACCTCCTGTGAAACACACCGCCTGAGTAACTTCCTAGACATCCTTTTGAAACCTTTCCTTACCCACATCAAAAGTTTCATTAGGGATGATCTGGACATGCTCAAACACCTCCCGAAAAAAGTTAACGAGGAGGCACTCCTGGTATCCTTTGATGTCATCAACCTCTACACCAACATTCCACATGAGTATGGTATAGAAGCAATGACTTGTGGCTAGAAAAACACCCAGAGACATCCCTGACCGCATTAACAAGTCTTTTATTACAGAATCTCTCAAGTTCATTCTGACAAACAAATTTTTTTCTCTTCGACGACACACACTACCGTCAAAAATGTGGCATTGCGATGGGTACCAAGGCTGCACCAGTCCTTGCGAACCTCATAATGGGTTACTTCGAACTGTCACTCTATGAAATATCAAGCCAGAAATTTGGACATGCTTTCCACACCTACCTAATGGAAAACTGGAAAAGGTATTTAGATGATTGTTTCATCATATGGAAAGAACCTTATGAAAAACTCCTGGAATTCAAAACCATACTAAACAACATACATCCCAACATCCAATTCACAATGGAATTAAGCAAACATCATCTCCCATTCCTTGATCTCCTAATTATAAAAACACCAAAGAACCAAATCATAACAGACATCTACCACAAACCTACAGACTCACAACAATACCTCCTCTTTAGTTCATACCACCCAAAACACACCAAGACAAATATCCCTTTCAATTTAGCTAAAAGGGTATGCACCATTGTCTCGGATCCAAAAACACGAGAAATACGCCTTCAAGACCTCAAAAAAACACTATTACAACGTCAATATCCCTCCACCCTTATAGAGTATGGAATAAAACACGCCAAAGAACTAGACAACACTACACTGAAAACCACCCAACCTAACACCACACACAACCTCAAAATACTTCCATACATTTCCACCCACAACCCCAAAAATATCGAAGCATACACCACAATCATACAAAACCTCAGTCTACTGTCAACAGACCCAAAAATGAAAACATTATAAATACACACAAAATCCTCAAATGCAAAAGGCAACACAAATCTTTAAAAAAACTCTTGACAAATGCCAAACTTCACACACCACATCCACCCCCAACAGTAAAAAAATGTGCACGCTCAAACTGTGGTACCTGCCCTTTTCTACTTGAAGGCTCTGAATTTACCTTCAAACAAGGTACGAAGTTTAAAATCAAGACTAACTTCTCCTGTTCCTCCGAGAACCTTATCTACGTTCTCACATGCGCTGGTTGCCAACATAATTATGTTGGACAAACGAGTCTCCCGTTACGTAAACGAGTAACGGTGCATAAAGACAAAATAAATCTCCCGGAATACCGACAAATTCCACTGAGTGACCACTTAGACTCATGTGCTAAAGACTTAAACCCCAAATTCTATATATTCCCCTTCTACCAATGTAAAGACAGGATCACCACACAGGAGAGAATTAACAAGGAGAATCTCTTTATTGAAAAATTCCAAACACAACTTAATATGCAAACTCCTCGTTGATCAAACTTCCTTTCTCTACCTCACTCTTCATGGATGGACTAACACAAATATATAAAGATACCAAGCTAAAACTTATATTCTTTAAATATCATTTTTACTATTGTTGTTATTACTATCATTTTTATTATAAATGATATGACAATTTGAAATGCAATTGTCTATGCAGATTTATATAATTAGAAAATAATATAAATAAAGTGTTAAAATCTGAAAGTTAAGTTAACAAGCAATTATATATATAAAAAAGATAACGCAAATGAAGCTAAAATGATAATTTTATAATTTGGGTTTTATTGAAGAACTCAAAAGAGTTGTCTCCCCTTACTCACAACACAGGAACTGAAGAACCAGAACCACAATTACTACTACTTCCTGTCCTGCAAACATGCTGAATTTAACAACACAACACATGCTCTTAATCCCTTTGGATCTTAACACCTCAAGGTAATTTTTTCGTGAACAACCATAAAACTCAAGATACACAACGAACTCACAATGTATCGGAGAACTTATTTTTTAATTTTTGTACATTTTTATCATTATTCTTTTACAAAAAACAATACAATTTTCTTTTTTTCCCCTTTCTAATTTTTAAAAAAACTTTTTAAAACATAAATATTCTTGACAAGTCATACAATGACGAAAACCGGTTGAATAAATATATATTTATATATTTTATCAATTTCTCATTTTATTAAAATTTTCTTTCATTTGAGCATTCTGCATTTAAAAAAAAAAAATTTTTCCTTACTTATATATATATATATATATATATATATATATATGTGTGTGTGTGTGTGTGTGTGTGTGTGTGTGTGTGTGTGTGTGTGTGTGTGTGTGTGTGTGTGTGTGTGTGTGGAGGCACAATGGCCCAGTGGTTAGGGCAGCGGACTTGCGGTTGTAGGATCGCGGTTTCGACTCTAGGACCAGGCGTTGTGAGTGTTTATTGAGCGAAAACACCAAAAAATTCTACGCGGCTCTGGCAGGGGGTGGAGACGATCCCTGCTGTACTCTTTCGCCACAACTTTCTCTCACTCTTTCTTCTGTTGGCGTGCTCGCTTAGCCAGTGGGGTGGCGTCATTTGAAGGCTAAAACAATGCGAAGTGCATTGTGACCAGCGATGTGTAGCAACATCTAATAGCCTGGTCGGTCACAGTGATCACGGTGATATATATATATATATATATATATATACAATAGGCTTCTTTTAGTTTCCATCTACTGAATCCATTCACAAGGCAATTGCAGGCCTGAGGCTATAGCAGAAGACACTTGCCCAAGGTGCCACATAGTGGGACTGAACCTGGAACCATATGATTGGGAAGAAAGCTTCTTACCACACAGCAACTCCTGTGCCTATATATATATACACACATATATATATAAAGAAAAAGGAACACAAATGGATTAAGTTTCTCTGCAACAAACATAATATGTATACAAACATACACACACACAAACACATATCTTCTGCCACATATACACACATATATACACATGCCTATATACATGTGTGTGTCTGACAATAATACCAGTTCACCGTAGCTTTAACTTAAA
>NW_021834501.1:32500-35000 GCF_006345805.1 Octopus sinensis
AAATGTTACACAAATACAAATGCAATTAACAGGACATAACAACAGGTGTCTTTCAACTAAGGATGAATTAAATTAAGCTGGCATGAGTGAAAGTAAAGCCTTATGGCAGGGACATAAGATTTAACAGGCACAGGGAGGAATATAGATGTTGCATGGATAGTAGTCAAACCAAGAAAGAAAGGTCAGGCCTGGCTGAACACTGGTCACATGGGGAGAGAAGAGAGAGAGGTAGAGGCAGAGGGATAGGAGAATTATATATTATATATACATTCACCGTCATCCTGACATGACAATTGTCATCAGCTTCATCACCACCACCATTACCTCCGCCGTTACCATCTTCATACACCTCAGAAATATATACCAAAATATATTTTCACTAATCTATGCCATGACCACCACCACCAGCATTAAATCACTCAGCATAACTAACTTAAACATAATATCCAAACACACACACACATCATCATCATCATCGTTTAACGTCCGCTTTCCATGTACATGTACATATATATATATTCTCAAATATACACATATATATATACATATGTATATATATGTATATGCACATATACATATATATATATATATACATACATATATATATATATATATACACACACATATGCACACAAACATATATATGCATATATATATACATATATATTTATGTATATATACATACATACGTACATACACACACACATACACACACACACACACACACACATATATATATATGTATGTATGTATGTATGTATGTATGTATGCATGTATATATAAATATTTGCATATTACATATATATAATATATATATATAAATATATATAATATATACTGATGTACATAAATCATATAAATTGTAAAATAAAACCTGAGCCATCGGAAGAGGTTACATAAAAGATGCTGAACAAAACGTATTATATTTAATTATCAGATTTAATTAACGAGCTTTAATATAAAACTTCTCGTTATTTCTGTTGTATTTCGGGGCTTTTCTCATTTCTAATTGTTTCTGGCTATATCCATTGATGGTAGAATATGGTGAAGACAGTCTTAACAGATGTGGCAAGATGGGTGAGCAGGTGTCTGCGTGGGGGTCTTTATGTCTGTGTATGTATATGTGTGTGTGTGTATATATATATATATATATAGATATATATATTTACGCACACACTCACACACATGTATCTATGCATTCTTACATAATTTACATAATATATACATATAAATTAATTTATATATATAACTTATATGCACGTATGTATGTATCTGTTTATCTCTCTCTCTCTATATATATATATATATGTATATATATATATATATGTATGTATATATATACACACACATGTATATATATATATATATGTATGTATATATATATATATATATATAAATTCATATATTTGTGTATCTGTGGAAGAACAAGATATATATATATATTATATACATATGCATATAAAATATTAATATAAACATATGTATATAATTCATATCTACATATATATGAATTTATATATTATACACACACACACATTCGTATATACACATTATTATGAAAATCATATAAACCGCTTGGTGCAATATAATACCAGGGAAATATAACACCAAGGAAAAAATTAATCATCACTAAATATGAGTGAGGTTGCTGAAGCACCAATATTGCTAGAAATAAGAGTTAAAGACTCTTCATGCTGTAAGAAATATGCAATATATATATATGCTGACAGGGGAGATAACCACCCCATGGCTGTCTCAAGAAACACTAAACTAGTTTCACTTTTCTGAGGGATTATCAGTAGTGACTACTCAAATTATTGATGGTTTGGCTAAATCCGTCTGCCAGTATATATATTTTTACCATAAAAATTTATATATATATATGGCTGGGTGGTAAAATGTTTGCTTTCCAACCACATAGTTCCAAGTTCAATCCACTGTGTGATATCTTGGGCGTGTTCTGATATAGCCTTAGGCCAATGAAAGCCTTGAGAGTGGATTTGGTCAACAGAAATTGAAAGAAGTCCCAGCTGGTGGCACATAAAAAGCACCATTCAAGCATCGTTGACGCCACTTTAGCCTAACTGACACCCATATTGGTGGCACAACAAAAGCACCATTCGAGTGTGGTCAATGCCAGTACCACTTGATTGGCTCCTGTGCTGGTGGCACATAAAAAGCACCCACTACACTCACGGAGTGGTTGGTGTTAGGAAGGGCATTTAGTTGTCGAAACCTTGCCAGATCAGATTGGAGCCTGGTGCAGCTGCTGGCTCTCCTGACCTCAGTCGACTCATCCAACCCATGCCAGCATGGAAAACAGGCATTAAACGATGATAATGATGATGATATGTATATATTCATGTGTGTGTGTGTGTGTCTTTATGTCTATATTCATTGCCCTACCATTGTTTGACAACTGATGTTGGTGTATCTAAGTCTCCATAACCTAACAGTTCAGCAAAAGAGACCAACAGAGTAAGTACTAGACTTAAAAAGA
>NW_021834501.1:37500-53204 GCF_006345805.1 Octopus sinensis
GAAAAAAATCTCAGTGAACACCAGAATGTAAAAATAAGACCAAAAAAAATATACAAAATAAAACGATTACGTAGGTAATTGTTTTATTTTGTATATTTTCATTAAGTAAAATAGCATGAAAAATAATTTAGAATCCTTATCTGGTACCTGATCGATCCCAAAGGTAGTCATAGAATGTGAAGCTGGGTGTGTGTGGGCTGTGTTTGTAATGCTGTGTGTGTGTCATCTGTGATAGGAACGGAGACAGATTTCTCTAGGCTATCCACTGATATAGTGTCTTTACGACCATTGAGATCTATAGTGAAAAATTTATTTGTGTGTGAAAGAAAATGGAAAGGAACTGCATACGGTGCTGTTAATGGAGGTTTAACAACATCGTTGCGCACAAAACTGTGAGTCGAAGAAGCAAAGCTTCCTTCAAGGCAGAGCTAGAAATGCAATAATCAAGTTGGTAAGAGATTTGAAACAGGAGCGATATATTCAAAAATTGGTGAAACTAAAAATTGTTGAGGATAAATTAAATTTATTATTGTTACTGAATATGTTAGTGCTATTTACTTTCTCAACGGTTTTGCTGGCATTTGTTTATGTATTTTGATTGTTTTATCCATCAGTTTCTACTAAAATAGAGACATGAGTAAAATTAATAATAGAGAAATGAAAATAAAACTTTGGAAACAGCAATGCTACCATAACTTACATGGAGACCATGAGTGTGCTTTCAAGGGAGATATTCAGAGAAAGACTTGAAAGTCAGCATAAGATCATAATCATGTAAAGTAAAATAACAATTAATCCAGAATCCTTGTCCTGTACCAGACTGATCACAAAGTCTATTCAGTTCATGCCAGTCATGAGGCTAAAAAACCCTGAAAGTTTCATCTGAATCCATTCTTCAGTTCTTGAGATATCTTGTCCATGAACAAACAAACAAACATGACTGGAAACAATATCTCTGCTTTCAGTAAGGTGGAGTTAATAATATTAATAATGATAATAGTCTTCTCCTATAGCTTTGGACCAAGGCCTTGTGAATGGTTAGTGGGGTGGGATGGTTGTCCCCATAACATAGTTGTTCGGCAAAAGATATCTATAGCAATAAGTATTGAGCTTTTAAAAAAAACTTTAAAAAGCAAATGTGTCAATTCTCTGGGACTTCCCCGCACATACCGACAAGACAATAAAAGCTAATAAACCGGATATTATTACAAAAGATCAGATAAAAAAGGTGTGTTTATTAATTGACATGAGTATTCCTTGTGATCACAATATAGCGGCGAAAGAATTCGACAAGATTAGTAAATATAAAGACCTGCTAATAGGAATTGAAAAAATGTGGCATCTCAATGCGACTACAGTACCAGTGATTGTAGGATCTCTAGGAATGATAAAAAAAAGGTAGTGAAACCTATTTGAAAATGATTCCAGGCATACCATCCCTACGGGAAGTGCAAAAAATCCTGTTAACTGGAACGACTCATGTACTGAGAAGAGCATTATCGCTGTAAAAACAACATCCATCCATGAATTTATTTATTTATTAATTTTTAAATACATATTTTACTTGTGAATTTGCGTGTGTAATCTGGGAATGCATACAATGAGCTTCTCTGTCCTAGGTGTATGGAAACCCTCAGCGAGAAATGGAAGAGAATTTGAAGAAAGAAGGAAAAATAATAATAATAATAATAATAATAATAATAATAATAATAATAATAATAATGATAATAATAATAATAATATATTAACAATAATAATAATAATAATAGCGATAATAATAACAATATAATAATAATAATAATAATAATATAACAATAATATAATAATAATAATAATAATAGCGATAATAATAACATAATATATAATAATAATAATAATAATAATAATAATAATAATAACATATAATAATAATAATGATAATAATAATAATAATAATAATTTTCGGTTTAAAAAAAAAAAAAGGAAAATTATTATTGTTATTTTTTTTAGACATTCATTAGTACAACACCAAAAACTCCCCCCCCCCAAATATATGGCACACTAGGCATAACAACAACATGAACATCCAACCCGTTGTCTCTTGAGTCTCTGGGTGAGACTTGGAGCCAACTTGTACAAATATAAAGCAACACAACATAGAATAATAATAATAATAATGATAATAATAATAATAATAATGATAATAATAATAATAATAATAATATGATGATAATATAACAATAAATAATAATAATAATAATAATAATATGATGATAATAATAATAATAATAATAATAATAATAATGATAATAATAATAATAATATGATAATAATAATAATAATAATAATAATAATATATAATAATAATGATAATAATAATAATAATAATAATAATAATAATAATGATAATAATAATAATATTAATAATAATATAAGATAATATAATAATAATAATCATAATAATAATAATAATAGCGATAATAATAACAATAATATAATAATAATAATAATAATAATAATAATAATAATAATAATAAAATGCCCTGATGCAGTACCAGGCAGTGGCTCTCATGGCTTCTGATCTTAACTGATTGGAAGTGTTATCATGTACATTGTTTTGTCTTGGTATAAAAGATGGGCTACAGCAAATATTCTGCTCAATACCACAGATTTGCTTGTCAGTTGTTTGACCTTAACCAGTTGAGCATGTCCCTTAGTGGCTGACGATATGTGCATCTCTAATCACGAGCAGAAGTAGTGGGGGAGCATCATAGCTGTGTGTTGAGAGGGATTCTTTGGGGTTTGAATAGTTCACCTCTGGAAACATGGGTGGTTCTTTCAACATCCTTAAATAACCCTTATTCAGGGACCTTTTGAGCGGGATGGGCTACTCAACCTGAAGAAAATTCTAACTGGGCCCCACCTGCAAGGTCATGTGCTGTTTATCTTGATATGAGATCACCATGTCGCGCACATATGGTTGTAATGCATGTGCCTGGTGTACCCTTATCAGACGGGTAGTCATGATGGGTATACTGGGCTTCGTATATTTTACCCCAGTGTCACTTTGATGGCATGCACTGCTCTCTCACTCAATAATAATAATAATAATAATAATAATAATAATGTTTGCCACAGGGGCAGCAATTCTGAGGGAGGGTATGAGTCAATTACACTGACCCAGTATTCAACTGGTACTTAATTTATCAACCCCAAAAGGATGAAAGGCGAAGCTGACCTGAGAGGAATTTGAACTCAGAACTCAGAACAAGTTTGATGCAGGGAGTGAGCTGATTATGTTGACTCCTGTATTCAATTGGTACTTAGTTTATCATTCCTGAAAAAAATGAAAGTTGGCCCTGCTGGAATTTGAACTTAGAACATAAGGTTGGATGAAATATGGTCTAACATTTTGCCCAGCATGTCCATGACACTGCTAGCTCATTGGATGTACAAATATGGCTGTATTGTTAAAAGGTTCACCTTGCAACTATAGAGGAAAGTGTCTTCTATAGCTTTGGACCAAGGCCTTGTGAGTGGATTTGGTAGATTGAAACTGAAAGAATCCTGGCAGTGGGGGTGTTTGTCCCCATAACATAGTTGTTTAGCAAAAGACATCCATAGCACTAAGTTTGTTTGTTCCTTCTCGAGCCATGCCTGGCTCATAGGGCCAGTTTCCCACTTTCCTTGGAGTATAGGTTCCCCACCAGGATGGGATGCTGGTCTGTTGCAGGTGAGCTGCAAGATGCTGGAGGAAAGAGTGAGAGAAAATTGTGATGAAAGAGTCAGCAGAAGTTCGCCATTACCTTCTGCCAGAGCCGCGTGGAGTTTAGGTGTTTCGCTCATAAACACCTAAGATTTGAACCCACGATCCCTCGACCACCAGGCCATGTGTCTCCATATAGCAATGAGTATTAGGCTTTAAGAAAGTAAGCATTGGGATTGATGCATTCAGCTAAAAATTCTTTAAGGGGGTTCCCCCAGAATGGCTGCAGTCTAATGACTGAAATGAGTAAAGAATAAAATGTTAAGATATATATAGGTGCAGGAGTAACTGTGTGGTAAGTTGCTCGCTTCCTAACCACATGGTTCCAGGTTCAGTCCCTCTGCGTGGAAACTTGGGCAAGCGTCTTCTACGATAGCCTCTGGCCAACTAAAGCATTGTGAGTGGATTTGGTAGACGGAAACTAAAAGAAGACAATTGTATATACATGGACAACCAATGTTGGTGTATTTATGTCCCCATAGCTGAGTGGTTTGGCAAAAGAGACCGAAAGAATAAGTACTAGTCTTACAATGAGTAAGTCCTGGGGTCAATTTCTTCGACTAAAAGGCAGTGCTACAGCATGGCCACAGTCAAATAACTGAAACAAGTAAAAGAATAAAAGAATATATACATATGATATATATATATAGTAAAATAAGAAACAGAAAGTCCTTGGTACAGTATCATATAGTGTGTGTGTGTGTATGTGTGTGTATATACATATTCACAGATATACAGGCATACATATAGATATGAGTATGCATGCATGTCAGAGAATAAGTATGCTTATATATATATATATGTAGGCGCAGGAGTGGCTGTGTGGTAAGTAGCTTCTTTACCAACCACATGGTTCTGGGTTCAGTCCCACTGCGTGTCATCTTAAGCAAGTGTCTTCTGCTATAGCATCGGGCCGACCAATGCTTTGTGAGTGGATTTGGTAGACGACACTGAAAGAAGCCTGTCGTATATATGTATATATATATATGTGTGTGTGTTTGTCCCCCTAGCATTGCTTGACAACCGATGCCGGTGTGTTATGTCCCCATCGCTTAGCGGTTCGGCAAAAGAGACCGATAGAATAAGTACTTACAAAGAATAAGTCCCGGGTCGAGTTGCTCGACTAAAGGTGGTGCTCCAGCATGGCTACAGTCACATAACTGAAACAAGTAAAAGAGTAAAAGAGTAAAAAGAATATATATATATAATATATATATATATATATATAATGTATGTATGTATGTATGTATGTATGTATGTATGTATGTATGTATATATGTATGTATATGTATGTATGTGTGTATTTAAGGATATATGTATGTAGGTAAGTATATATGCACCTATGTATGTGTGTAATATCACGTCCATTTCGATATAAAATGCAAAAGACTATAAAAGTATATTTGTGCGTATGTATGAATGAATGTATATATGTATGTATGTAGGTAGATAGGTAACTAAGTATGAAAGTGTGTGCATATATATGTATGTGCGTGCGTGAGTTTTTGTATGTGTGTGTGTGTGTGTGATACCATGATCATTTAGACATACAAAACACACAAAAGACTACGTGTGTGTGTGTGTGTATGCATTTATGTATGTGTCTGTAATTTTGTGTGTGAATGTGTGTGGTGGTGGGATAAAACAGTGGTCCCCAGTAAGTCTGTTAGATGCTGTTAACACGCATGTACACATGCACACATATGTGCTTATATACTGCACGCATTTGTGTTTATATGTTAGTGTGTGTGTGTGTGTGTGTGATACAATTACCCATGAGAAGTGTGTAATTAGCAACACACGCATTACTCAAGCACGCGTCCAAATATATAATGACCTTCGTACATGTATGCACAGGTGTAAGTGCCTTTATGTGTGTGTGTGTGTGTGTGCATGTGTGTGTGTGTGTGTGTGCAAGTGTGTGTGCATCTATGTGTTTATGTGTGTAATTATATGTATACACACGCACTCAGAAATACATTTGAACATATTGTAAAGTTAATAGGTATACATATAGAAATACATATATGTATACATACATACACACACACATAGAAATATTCATATATATATCATATATATATATTCATTCACACACATATATTTATATATATATACATATAGGTATATATACATATTAACAGTAATATACATACATATGCATATACATATATACATACATACCTATATATGTATATATATGTATGTATCTTTATATTCATATATATACATATATAGGTATATATATACATATTTATAGAAATATACATATATATGCATATATATGTGTGTATATATATATGTATGCATATATATATATATATATACACATACATATATATATGTGTGTATAAATATATATATATATATATATATATATACATATATATATAATTTACCTAAATACATATACATGTATACATATATACATAAATATATATATATATATATATATATATATATATATATATACATATATGACTATACATATATGTACATATATAGTGTATGTGTGTGTGCTTGCGTATTCCAGCAAACACCCCACACACGCACACACCCGCACCCACTTTCACCCATAATCAACGTTCAACCGTCAAATTGGTCCATCGTCCATTGAAAGCAAATAGCAAAATTTCTTTTCATGGAAGGCATCCACCTCTTTACACCGTCTTTGCCATTCTTCGGAATCAATGATATTCCTCGTTGGCATTAAATTGGTTTTATCCACAGAGATAATGAGGATTAGTTGTCGCTGAATAACGACTTTTTAAAAGCCAGGGCTGTCTTTGATGGGCGACGAAGAATAGGAAGGATGAAGACAATGTCAGGTGTACCGAGGGTTGTGGAGGTTGGTGGGGTGGGATCATTTGAATGACACACAGACATATATATATATAGATATATAGATATAGCCACACATATACATACATATTTATACAGCCTCGCATACAAACACACGCACACAAAAGCACATATACACATGTATAGACTTACACACATACATAGGTACAGCCACACATATATACACACAGACACACACACATATTGATACAGCTACACATACAAACACACACACTGACACACACAGACATATTCATACAGCCACATATACAGACACACAAAAACACATAGATAGACTCACACACATACATAGGTACAGCCACACACACAGACTCACACATATTGATACAGCCACACATACAAACACACACACAAACACACATACTTTCACACATACACATGTATAGACTCACACACACACACACACACACATATTAATACAGCTACACAAACACATGCATGTACACACATAGGGTCATACAAATAAGACACATGTGTGGTAAGTAGCTTGCTTACCAGCCACATGGTTCCGGGTTCAGTCCCACTGCGTGGCATCTTGGGCAAGTGTCTTCTACTATAGCCCCGGGCCAACCAAAGCCTTGTGAGTGGATTTGGTAGACGGAAACTGAAAGAAGCCTGTCGTAAATATGTATATATATATATATATATATATATATATATATATATGTGTGTGTATGTTTGTTGTGATGTGTTTGTCCCCCTAGCATTGCTTGACAACCGATGCTGGTGTTTTACGTCCCCGTCACTTAGCGGTTCGGCAAAAGAGACCGATAGAATAAGTACTGGGCTTACAAGAATAAGTCCCGGGGTCCGAGTTGCTCGACTAAAGGCGGTGCTCCAGCATGGCTGCAGTCAAATGACTGAAAAAGTAAAAGAGTAAAAGAGAGTATATACACATATACACATATACACACTCAGATATAGATACAGCCTTGTATATATACATGCATATAAAGATATACAGACACAAACACAGCCTCATATACATACACATATACACTTACAGTTATACACATACACGTGTACAAAAACACATACAAACATATAGAGACACACTAACGCAGACACACACAACCGTATACATAACCACACATATAACCAAACACAGTGACATGCACACACACATAGACTCACCAAGCCACACACACACACACAAAGAGGCACAAACACACACATACATAAAACTAGATACATCTCCTTAGGCCCACACACACACTCACACACATACAAGCACAAACACACACATACATAGAGCCACATACATCTACTCAGGCCCACACACACACATGCACACTCACACACAAACAGGTACAAACACACAGTGACATGCACACACACATAGACTCACCAAGCCACACGCACACACACACACAGGCATAACACACATATGCAAACACACACACACACACACACACACACATAAAAGCAGATACAAGCACACTTACACATGCATATATAGACACACTACGATATACACACAACCACACACACATACACACACATACAGAGAAGTAGATACAAACACACTTACACATGCATATATACACACTACCTATACACACTACCATATACACAGAGATGTAGTCACACACACACATACAGAAGTAGATACAAGGACACGTACACATGCATATATATACACACTATGATATACACACACAGATACAGTCACACAACCACACACACACACACACAGATACAAGAACACACATGCATATATATACACACTACAATATACACACACAGATAAAGTCACGCAACCACACACACACACACACACACACAGAAGCAGATATAAACACACTTACACATGCATATATACACACTACCATATACACACAGAGATACAGTCACACAACCACACACAGATACAAGCACACACATGCATATATACACACTAACATATACACACATAGATACAGTCACACAACCACACACACACACACATAAAAGCAGATACAAGCTCACTTACACATGCATATATACACACTAACATACACACACACAGATACAGTCAGACAACCACACACACATACACAGATACAAGCACACTTACACATGCATATATAACACACAAAGATAGTCACACAACCACACACACATACACACATATACACACACACACACACACAGAAGTAGATATAAACACACTTACACATACATATATACACACAACAATATACACACAGCGATACAGTCACACAACCACACACACAACACAGATACAAGCACACACATGCATATACACACACACACAGATACAATCACACACACACACGCATGCATAATTTTCCAATGATTCTCAGGATTTTCTGCGATCTTTGGAACATGATATTTATCTAAGATTAAGGAACCTTGACAAAAGAGGAAATGATGAGACGGATTTTACGCAACTTGGCATTTTACAATCTGTGTATACACACCCCAGTGGGGCGAGAGAGGGATCCTAAAAGAAAACATCATTACAGTTTTTCTCTTTCTTTTCCGGGCATAGGAGTGGCTGTGTGGTAAGTAGCTTGCTTACGAACCACATGGTTCCGGGTTCAGTCCCACTGCGTGGCACCTTGGGCAAGTGTCTTCTACTATAGCCTCGGGCCGACCAAAGCCTTGTGAGTGGATTTGGGTAGACAGAAACTGAAAGAAGCTTGTTGTATATATGTATATATATATATATATATATATATATATATATATATATTAATATTATATATATATGTGTGTATATCTATATATATATATATATATATATATATATATGTGTATGTGTATATATATATGTGTGTGTATGTCTGTGTTTTGTACCCCCAACATCGCTTGACAACCGATGCTGGTGTGTTTACGTCCCCATAACTTAGCAGTTCGGCAAAAGAGCTCGATAGAATAAGTACTAGGCTTACAAAGAATAAGTCCTGGGGTCGCTTTGCTCGACTAAAGGCGGTGCTCCAGCATGGCCGCAGTCGCACGACTGAAATAAGTAAAAGAGTAAAAGAGATATCAGTACCAGCTTGGCTGTGTGGTTAGAAGTTTGTTTTCTAGCCGCATGATTCCAGGTTCAATCTCACTGTATGGCACTTTGGGTAAGTGTCTTCTATTATAGTCCGCAACTGACCAAAGCTTTGTGAGTAGAAAGAAACTGAAAGAAGCCCATTAAATGTGTGTGTATGTGTGTGTACAGGGTGCAATAAGTAAATTTCCACCATTTTATATTTTTAATTTCATGCATGCACATTGTTTGTTTCTGATTTTGTCGACTACAAAGTATAGTAGGGTCAGTTGGGCACCATCTGTGTGAAAAACAGCACCATGACGCAATTCACTATTAAAGAAGTTTGGAAATGATATGCTGAACTGCTTGGCCTTCGTGCTGGAAACCCCAATACAAATATTTCAGTGTGTTTGGGTGTCAATCTGAAGATATATACTGAGAGGGATAGAAATCAAACATGCAATCAATATCATGGTGTTTGGAGTGATCACTAGTTGAGACCCCCTTCGGTCATGACTGACCATGGAATTGCACCTAGAAAGTTACCCTCCCAGGCATAAGTCCGGGCAAGGTTGTTTATGGAAGACCAGCAGTCACCCATGCATACCAGACTCGTCTCTCCACGCCACCAGTGTTATCCAAGGAAAAAGCAAAGACAATACAGCTTGGCACCAGTGACATCACAACTCATTTCTGCAGCTGAGTGAACTGGAGCAAAGTGAAATAAAGTGTCTTGCTCAAGAACACAACATACAGCCCGGTCTGGGCTTTGAACTCACAACCTCACGATTGCAAGCTCGACGCTCTAACAACTGAGCCATGTGCCTTCACATGCGCTTGTAATGGTGACATTATGACTCCATTCACCTACCCACACAGCCCCAGACACAACACGGAGGCCGACATCAAGTGCCTGAAGGAGGTAGGGCTGCCCTGGGTGAAGAGGATGGCTACTAGAGGACCCTATGTCTGGCAATAGGACTCTGCAAGCAGAACCTAGTCATGACTGTCAAACAACTTCTGTGACCAGATCGCCCCTAACATCTGGCCACTTAACTCCCCAGACTGCAAGCCCCTTGATTGTTATGTTTGGGGTGCCGTTGAGTGAGAAACCAGCAAAACTCCTTGTAACACTAAAGATGAACCAAAGGAAGGGATTATGGTAGCATTCACCAACTTAAACAAGGAGACCATCCAGAAGAGTTGCAGGAGATTCCCAACACATCTGTAGGGTGAAGTTGACACCGATTACAATGATATTGTGCAGATTTACTCATCACTATTTCAGGATATCTTTATGTAATTTTGGTAAATATATCTCTTTTACTCTTTTTTTCTCTTTTACTTGTTTCAGTCATTTGACTGCGGCCATGCTGGAGCACCGCCAGTACTTATTCTATCGGCCTCTTTTGCCGAACCGCTAAGTGACGGGGACGTAAACACACCAGCATCGGTTGTCAAGCAATGATAGGGGGACAAACACATACACACACATATATATATAAACATATATACGACGGGCTTCTTTCAGTTTCCGTCTACCAAATCCACTCACAAGGCTTTGGTCGGCCCGAGGCTATAGCAGAAGACACTTGCCCAAGATGCCATGCAGTGGGACTGAACCCGGAACCATGTGGTTGACTAGCAAGCTACTTACCACACAGCCACTCCTGCGCCTGTTAAAATGTGATGTCAATGTTATTTTCATTTTTGCTTAAGTTAGAAAAAAATTTATTCACTGCACACTGTATATATATATATTTCTCCATGGTAACTGCAGTGTATTTGCCTTTAGCAGTTGAAATATCAAACAAACCTATTTCAACTAACCTAAATTGTGAATATATATATATATATATATATATATATATATATATAAACTAAAGAAAAGCCATTATTATGTAATTCAAACAATGATACACGTAAACCAAATCATAAAGAAAAAATAAAATATATTATAAAATATATAACTAGATCACAAAAAGTACAAAAAATGAATAAACAATATATAATAAGTAAAAAGACTACGTACGTTTCATGGCAGTAATTTCAAATCAAATTACATTTAAATTTAATCGATAAACAATTCAATTTAAAAGTATAGTCACTCCTCAGGTCAACAATATTAACAATAATAGTTAAATAAATAATCAAACAGAATTAAACAATATTTCTTAGAGAAATAAAATCCAGAATTTCTTCTATAAGAACAATCATGATTTGATTTCTTTAAGCACCAGTAATGATAAGGCTGTTGACTGGGAGAACACAAACATGGTTTAAACAGTAAGCTTGGCAGGAAAGAAACGTGCCCTTAAGCAGTACAAGAACAACAAAAAGTGGAACGGAAGAAAAGCAGGACAAAAACGATGCATGCATGCAAATGGGTTAGCTGTAGGTAAAACTAGATGGAAAAGCATGATGAATTTATGAGAAGGTACCTGGGACAATAACAAGTTCATCCAATAAAACGTTGTAGGAAATCAACTTGGGGCGATTTTTGATGAAAAGCTACAACCTAGGGAACTAGTAACTAATTTTAGGCTAACTTACTTTACTGGATGTTCAAGGGCATGGAAAAGCTAGTGGAGCGCAGCCTTGTAAACAATATTCCTGATGTACTTGGACATATAAATGCACGTTCCCACGGCTTTATCGATTGCATTGACACCTGGAATCGATTTTTGTAATTTTTTCAAGACTTATACACGCCCTGATACCGTCTGTATCTACAAATCAAACTTGAGTGCAATTGGATGGACGATGCCCGAGATCCTAGAAGACACACAACCAGACAGACAGAACGGATTTTATATATGTCTGTGTGTCTTTGTTTTTGTGTTTGACCCCAATGCCACTGCTTAACAACCATAACTTAGTGGTTTGGCAAAAGAGACTTATAGAATTAGTACCAGGGTTTTTAAAAAAATACAAGAAGTAGGATCAAAATCTTTGACTAAAAAATTTCTGCAATGTGGTGCTCCAGAATGGCAGCAATCTAATGACTGAAAAAGTAAATGATAAAAGGTACACACACACAATCACACACACACACACACACACACACACACACACACACACACACACAAACACACTCACACATATGCATGTGTGTGCGTGGTTGCCCTTGTCCAAACATCATCCGATGTTTGTAAACAAGCAAGGTTGTTTGTCTCCATCCTTCCATGACAATCATGTCGAGTCATGGGAGACAACCTTGATTGGAAAAAGGGTGAGAATTGGCCACAGGAAGTGTACATGGCCACAGAAAATTTGCCACAACAAATTCTGACTGACTCAAGCAAACATAGAGACATACAGGCACAAAAACACACATACATAGAACCACATACATCTACAGAGGCCCACACACACACATACTCACACGCATATAGACTTACATATGTTTGTATTCACACCACAACATACACACACAGAGGCAGTCACACACATACACAGACACACACACACACACAGAAGTAAATACAGACACATTTACACACACATATATACACACTACAATATACGCACACAGATACAGTTACACACATACATACACACACACAAACATACACACACAAACACACAGAAGTATATACAGACACATTTACGCATGCATATATTCACACTACCATATACGCACACAGACACAATTACACACACACATACAAAAGCACATACAGACGCCCCCACACATACACAGAAATACATACAGAGACATTTACACACACATATATACACACTACCATATACGCACACAGATGCAGTTACACACACAGATGCTGCCACACACATACTCACAGTCACACACACACAGACACACAGAAGTAATTACAGACACATTTACACGCGTATATATACACACTACCATATACGCACACAGATACAGCTACACACTGAACCACATACGGACGCCCCCCACCACACACAAATTGACACGCAAATAATTTCTAAGTATGTTCCACAATCTTTGAAACTTGATTGTTATCTAGAGTTAAAGAACTTTGACAAAGGAGGAAATGATGAGACAAAACACCAGGTGCAGGCATGGCTGTGTGGTAAGAAGCTTGACGCCCAACCACATTGTCCTGGGTTCAGTCCCACACTGTGGCACCTTGGGCAAATGTCTTCTGTTATAGCCTCAGGCCGACCAAAACCTTGTGAGTAGATTTGGTAGATGGAAACTGAAAGAAGCCCGCCATATATATATATATAATATATATAATAACAAAGGGTAAAATTAATTAATTAAGAATTAATCAATAATTTCACCAAGTAGAATTCGGCATGAAAAAGGACCATTTCACGGTAAAATTAAGTAATACTTTATAATTAGGGTTCAGCAAAGATTTGCTTTACCACCTAGCGAAGTTTAGAAATAGCAGCCAAAACCTTAGCTATTTCTTCTACTTTAAAAAGGGACTCCCAGAAAAACCAAAGTACTTGAAAATAATCCACACAGGTAGAGAGGGAAAGCAACGAAAAACAATCAATATATACTGTCTAATACCGTTACGTAGAGAGATATATTCAGTCATTCCAGTACCTTCGAATTTAATATTTCAATATTTAATATTGTTGGAATCCCATGCTGAATAGGAAGATGGTTGGGTAAAGTATAATTCTATATTCTTTATACCGATCTAATTCCAAAACACGCGTCCATGGATGAACAGATATTGATTGATTTTCGTTACTTTTCCTCTCGGCCCATGTGAATGGTTTTCAAGTATTTTGGTCTTTCTGGGAGTCCCTTTTTAAAGTAGAAGAAATAGCTAAGGTTTTTGGCTGCTATTTCTAAACTTCGGTGTGTGGTAAAGCAAATCTTTGCTGAACCCTAATTATTAAGTATATATATTTATATATATATATATATGTATGAATATAAATTAAATTAGAGATAAAACCACCATTAGGCAACTCAAACAGTGATAGACATAAACAAAAACATAATTATGTTTTGGTTCATGATTTAATCCTAAATCTAATTTTTCCCTGTATGTTTGGAGTTATACTCCATAAATTATTATTATATATATGTATATATATGTATATATGTATATATATATAATATTATATATATATATATATATATATATATATCCTTGTGGTACCAGTGCCGGTGGCACATAAGGAAAACCATCTGAATCGGGACCGTAGCCAGTACCGCATCGACTGGCCCCGTGCTGTGGGCACGTAACAAACACCATCCGATCGTAGCCGTTCGCCAGCCTCGTCTGGCACTTGTGTCGGTGGCACATAAAAAACACCATTCGAGCGTGACCGTCTGCCAGCCTCGTCTGGCACCTGGTCGGTCGGTGGCACATAAAAAACCATTCGAGTGTGACCGTCTGCCAGCTCGTCTGGCACCTGTGTCGGTGGCACATAAAATCACCCACTACACTCTCGGAGTGGTTGGCGTTAGGAAGGGCATCCAGCTGTAGAAACACTGCCAGATCTGACTGGCCTGGTGCAGCCTTCGGGCTTGCCAGACCCCAGTTGAACCGTCCAACCCATGCTAGAATGGAAAGCGGACGTTAAACGATGATGATGATGATGATGATCTTAAGGTGACAAGCTGGCAGAAATGTTAGCACACCGGCCAAAATGCTTAGCAGTATTTCACCTACCATTACATTCTGAGTTCAAATTCCGCCGAGATCGACTTTGCCTTTCATCCTCTCGAGGTTGATTAAATAAGTACCAGTTATGCACTGGGTTTGATGTAATCGACTTAATCTCTTTGTCTGTCCTTGTTTGTCCCCTCCATGTTTAGCCCCTTGCGAGCAATAAAGAAATAATATGTCTATTATATGCACATATTTATATGTGTGTGTCTGTGTTTGTCTCCCAGCTATTACTTCACAACCAATGCTGTTGTGCTTATGTCTCCATAACTTAATGGTTCAGCAAAAGAGACCGATAGAATAAGTACTAGACTTAAAAAGAATAAGTCCTGGGGGTCAATTTCTTCAACTAAAATCTTTTAAGGTGTGTGCTCCAGCATGGCTACAGTCAAATGACAGAAACAAGTAAAAAAAAAACATTTATCTTTATATATATATATATATATATATATATATATAATATATATATATATATATATATATA
>NW_021834502.1:0-12500 GCF_006345805.1 Octopus sinensis
ATAGATAGATAGATAGATAGATAGACAGACAGATAGATAGATAGATAGATAGATGAGATAGATAGATAGTAGATAGATAGATAGATGATAGATAGATAGATAGATAGGTACACATATACATATATACATATTCAGTTGCATACATACATATTCACATGTCATATGCTACACACACACAACACGGTTCCATTGTACCATCAGCTCTTAGCTTACTCATTAGTCACTGTTAAATAACGTCTCATGAAGATTAAATGTCGTGACGTCAGACACTTTAAAACTGAACAAACACAGCTAGTTAGACTTCCGGCAAGACCGCCATTTCTTTCTCTCGTACTTTCTCTTTCACTCTCTCCCCCTCTCTCTCTCTCTCTCTCTCTCTCTCTCTACCTGTCTCTCTATCTCTTTCTATTATCTCACATAATTCACCCACTCTCTGTCATACGTATATCAAATCAAATTATATTTGTTCATTTTGTATATCTCTCTTTTTCTCTCTCTCTCTCTTTCTCTGTCTGTTTCCCCCTCTCTCCCCTCTCTCTCCTCTCTCCTCTGCCTGTCTCTATCATCTGATGATATCCTCGAGTGTTGTTTTCCAGTGAAGGTTATAACATATTCCATCAAAACATTAAACAGAATGAGACATTTATCAACTCGCCGCTCCTCCGCCCATCCTTGAAATTCTTGATTAATTGAAAGACAAATATGTCCAGTATATTCCATTACTGATAATTGTAGTTAAGGGCGTTAACCTTGCAAATCATTCCAGTGAATAAGTCTTCGAATATGAACCAAAATATCAAAGTAATGGAATTATATCTTCTTAAACAACACAACATTCAAGTTCAAAAGTCAAACTAAAGTCAGTTAAAAGACTATCGTTAATGATCAGCTATTTCATATAATTATATAGAATTATCGTCATTTAATTAAATTTATTATAGTCTTGCTACGGTTGAATCTCGGTTTTCGGCGAAGCACATTCAACTGTGTTTTAATGTTTTCCATCAATAAAACCTTTGACTCTTTAAATTAATTTTCTATGTGGTTGAATATCTCGCATACAAGTGCAATCTTACGTCGAATTCTCGGGCTTTTGTGTTTTACTTGTTTCACTCATTGGAGTGCAGCCATGCTCGGGACCCGTCTTGAAGAGTTTTTAGCCGAACGAATTAGACCAAAGTTTCTCCGGGAGACCCCCTTTTAAAGTAGGAGAAATAGCTAACATTTTTGGCTGCTATTTCTAAACTTCGGTGTGTGGTGAAGCAAATCTTTGCTGAATCCTGAACCCACTAGCTAACTTAAGTCCAATCCTTCCCATGGAGCACTGGCCGTCGACATCTTTACTCCGCTTGTCTTCTATATTTCCTGCTTCACTGCAGTTGCATCAAATGATATTGAATTTCAAGGCGGTGAGCTGGCAGAACCGTTAGCACGCCGGGCGAAATGCGTAGCGGTATTTCGTCTGCCGTTACGTTGTGAGTTCAAATTCCGCCTAGGTCGACTTTACCTTTCATCCTTTCGGGGTCGATAAATTAAGTACCAGTTACACACTGGGGTCGATGCAATCGACTTAATACCTATGTCTGCCTTTGCTTGTCCCCTCTATGTTTAGCCCCTTGTGGGTAATAAAGAAATAGATATTGAATTTCTGCATTTCAAATATTGCTGGGCAGTAACAAATGTCTTGCTGGTGGCAAATTCTGCCCTTCTCTGCTCTTGTTGGTTTTGGAATTCCATCGATGGTTCTGTAAGTTTTCTTTTTCCTAGGTAGACACGTTGGCCTTGTGCAAACCCATATTTACTACAGGGCCTTGGTGGTTCATACTTGTCTGGCTTTTGTCCTTTGATATTTCCAGCATGGAAGGGCTCCTTAAGGAGCTTGAATTCAACGGACATAGATCTAGTGGGGTCATTGAGACACATAAATAACCACATCGCAACGAGAACTGAGTTTTCTGGTGGATACCAGCGCAAGGCCATAATTCATCACCAGCAAACTTTGAGTGTAGCGTTGTAGCAAATCGAAATGAAATGCTGTTATCAAGGAAATAACTCAGCAGTGAGTCCAGAGATTCAACTCCGCACATTTCATTCGTGCGTCGAATACTCTAACAACTAAATCAGGCGCCTTCAAGAGATGACAAAATATTATCTGCAACGATTGTTGCAACGGGGATTGATTGAAATGTTTCTCATTTACTTAATGTGTCTAGTTAATGCGCTTGACGATAATAAATGAGATTTACACTCGCCTGCATATACATACATTTACAAACACATTTGTATGCATACATATATTTCGTATATGTATATAGACATATTAATTTGAACACACACATGTACAGGGTGCGTCCGGTTTTCGAGGTCGTTTGTTTTCATTTTGAAAAGACGCAGCTATCATAAAAGAAAATGTATTTTTAAACAAATTGATGCAAACAACCTTGAGAATCCTTTTATCGCACAAATGTGATAAATCCACGATTAGTATAAATCACTGCTTGAATACAGAATCGGAAGTGTTGACATGTTCGAATGAGATGTTCTTTATCAATTCTGAATATAGTGCTGGTTATGTAAGACTTGAGAGATTGTATGGTGTTGATTGATTTCTGTCTCGACTTCACTCCGTATGGAATACACCAATGGATTGAAGACTGGTCAAATGGAAGACCATGTGTCTGGGAGAAGAGGGGGATGGCACGTATCCACGCTTGGTTTGTCCTAGCCTTATGAGTCGGTTAAGAATTTTATTGGAAGATGCTTTTTTTTTATTGACGGCGAAGGGCTGCGTCTGCGAAGTAGATTTTGAAAAAAAAAAGGATATATAAACGGGAGGCATATAGTTTCATTGCCTCGTTGTTCATATATTTAACCCAAGGTGTACCTTTTGAGGACGATTTCACCCCGTGAGCAAATATTAATTGCTTGCTAAACTAAAATCAGAAACCGATTGGTCAAGGAAACTTGATGGTAACATGTTTTTTCATTTCGTTCCTGTCGAATTTTATCCCTAAGTTTTGTGGTTATAGAACCTAGCTGTTCTTTCTAGCGTGTTGAATTCCACGAGAGATTCCTTATGTGTTTAAATGTGCACTATACACACACACACACACACACACACACACACACACACACACACACATATATATATATATATATATATATATGTACATAAATATATATATTTATATGTATATATATGTATTTACATGTATATATATATGTATAAGTATATGTATATATATATATATACATATATATATATGCATGTATGTATGTATATGTATATGCAGATATATTATGTATATATGTATATGTATATATATATATATGTGTGTGTGTGTGTGTGTGTGTGTCTGTGTGTGTGTGTGCGTGTAAGGAAAAGCGCGAAAGAAACTCCAAATCTAACTATTAGTGGCACAATGAAGATATGTAAGACATTTCTAATATTCTGCATCTGAGATTTTTATGTGAATAGACGCACACACTCGGGTGTATACATCGGCAGTTCTCCCTAACACACCAACTCAACTCCATATTTACAAACACCAGGGATTCCCTTAACTCAAAGAATCTTCTTGCTTTGGAAGCAGCTGGCTTGAACTCTCTCAGGAGGAACTTAAATTTCACTCAAACAGAAACCATGCTTACATACATACAGGAGCATAAAATTCTGGCGATATCTAGCCAATGTTCTGGTTTCTATTTTTAAAGTTTTACTTCACATATAAATCTTCTTTAAATAAATTCCGACCAAAACTCAGACAGTTTGATTTTTCCAGAACATAAAACATCCAACACCGTCAGGTTTGTTTACGTAATATTTTCAGGGGGGAGAAAAACGGTTTCTGCCAAAACCAGTTATGTAATTAATTGTCGCCGCACTTCATCATCATCATCATCACCACCATTATGATCGTGATCATCATCATCGTCACCATCATCATCATCATCATCATCACCGTTATCATTATCAACGTCATCAGCTTCATCCTCCTCCTACTCATCATCATCGTCGTCATCATTATCATCATCATCATCACCATTGTTGTCATCATCATCATCTCCTCTGTGGATAATCATAATTTTCTGGATTCAAATAGAAAATTATTATTATTATTATTATTATTATTAGTGGTAGTGGTGGTAGTAGTAGTAGTAGTAGTAGTAGTAGTAGTAGTAGTAGTAGTAGTGGTGGTGGTGGTGGTGGTGGTGGTGGTGGTGGTGGTAGTAATATGAGTAGTAGTAGTGGTAGTAGTAGTAGTAGTAGTAGTAGTAGTAGTGGGGGGGGTAGTAGTAGTAGTAGTAGTATGGATGGTGATGGTGGTGGTGGTAGTAATAGTAGTAGTAGTAGTATGGGTGGTGGTGGTGGTAGTAATATTAGTAGTAGTAGTGGTAGTAGTAGTAGTAGTAGTAGTAGTATGAATGGTGGTGGTGGTGGTAGTAATAGTAGTAGTAGTAGTAGTGGTGGTAGTGATGTTGGTGGTAGTGGTGGTGCTGGTGCTGGTGGTGGTGCTGGTGATTTCTCATTTAGTATGTAATGATACAATGTGTACTCGTTTATAGATTATATTAATACAAAGAAGGATGCGTGTATGTACGTATGTATGTGTATGTGAGTAAAGGATAAAGCTTCTTCCCTGGACGCATAGACACATTCAGACCGGTTCCCTGGTTTCTGTGGAGCATGTGATCCGCTTCGATGGACTGGAGATCGGTTCGTCACAGCGTTACTCATTCCTGGCCACTGAGGAGACTGGTGCAACGCGAAGTGAAGTGTTTGTCTCAAGAGCACAACACACTGCCCGGTCCAGAGAGCGAAACCTCAATCTCACATTTATGAGTGTAATGCCCTAGCCACTAAACCATGTGCCTCTATTATATGTGTACATGCATATATGCGTGAGTGTGTGCGCGTGTGCGTGTGTGTGTGTGTGGGTGTGTAAACATATATGTCCACACTGCATAAATGTATGCACTCACAAACGCCTAAAACCCTTGAAGGCAGTTACCCAGCATGGCCACAATCCAATAATTGCAACACTCAAAGCGCATGCGTGCGTGTACGCACGCGTGCATGTGTTCGTGTGTATGTGTGAGAGAGTGATAGAGATAGAGAGAGACAGAGATACAGAGAGGGAGTTTTGAGTGATATTTAAAACACAACCATGTTCTATTTTAAAGTTTTCTGTGTCTCCTCGCGACTACACGGACACTCAAAAGAATTTTTAAAAGTATGGTTTATCTTGCAAAGATCTACTCATGCACTATATAAACATTTACATATATATATATTAATATATATAAGACTAGCTGTATCGCCCGACGTTGCTCGGGTTTGGAAGGGAAATAACTATATAAGCATTTTTAGAGAGTTACTTCCTTTATAGATGCCAATTCGGGCTTTCATAGCCATTTCTGTTTTGGTGTCTTCAAGCCATGAAGTCGCTGTTCTAAAAGAACGCTGGTCTCCTTGACAACGCATTACGACGTTGATTTCCTTAAACTCCCTTCCCCACAGCTTCACGAGGGAGGGAAGAAGGGGGAGAAACAAACAGGTGCAGGTGTGACCATGGACGCCAACTCCGCCGCCATCGACACACGAAAAATTATGCATTAAAATGGAATAAAAAATGATGTTAAATTATTTTTAAAATCGTAGACTCATCGTAGACGCGCGCTAATAGCCAGACGGGCTCGATATTAATCACGACTATAAGATAACCGAATTTGGTTAAACTGCACCGCAAAATGTAGGAGGAGTTAGGAATCTAAATCGTAGGAGACAGACACTCGCACAACTACAGTTTTATATATATAGATGTACTATATAAACTTCTTTAGGTTTGAAAGTCCTTAATTCTTAAAAAAAATTTGAAACTCGAGAAGCAGCTATCACAACCATGTTCTATTTAAAATTTTTCATATTACAGTATTTTTCTATTTATAGTATGTTTAGAAGAACAATCTTCCAAACATTTTAACGTTCTTATCAAGTATCCAGAATGTCTCAGCCCAATCTTCAGGATATAGACAAGATTTTCCTTCTGTATTTCCCTCCTTTATTTTGGGTGCTTTATGTTTATTATAGGAAAGCGAACCCTTGAAATGCTTCTCAATGAGTTTCAGCGTGACATAGAAAGTGACACGACTGGCTCTTTTCAATTGCAGGTACAATTCACTTTTGTCAACTGAATGGGCTGAAGTAACATGAAATAAAGTCTCTTGCTCCAGGACACAAGGTGCCGCTGTGATTGGAACTCACGACCTTGCGATCGTGAGCCGAATACCCTGACCCCTCAACTACGCAGCTTTTTGCATATGTATGTGTGTATGCGTGGAAGCACTCCGTCGGTTACGACGACGAGGGTTCCGGTTGATCCGAATCAACGGAACAGCTTGCTCGTGAAATTAACGTGTAAGTGGCTGAGCACTCCACAGACACGTGTACTCTTAACGTAGTTCTCGGGGATATTCAGCGTGACACAGAGAGTGACAAGGCCGGCCCTTTGAAATACAGGTACAACAGAAACAGGAAGAAAGAGTGAGAGAAAGTTGTGGTGAAAGAGTACAGCAGGGATCACCACCATCCCCTGTCGGAGCCTCGTGGAGCTTTAGGTGTTTTCGCTCAATAAACACTCACAACGCCCGGTCTGGGAATCGAAACTGCGATCCTATGACCGCGATTCCGCTGCCCTAACCACTGGGCCATTGCGCCCCCTAATGTGTGTATGCATGCGTGTGTTTGTAGAGGGAGAGAAAACGAGGGTGACAGAGAAGAGGATGAAAATAGTAAGGAAGAGAAAGTCAAACTGATCGCTATTGATATACGGAGATAATAAATGAAGTACATATGTATACATAAAAAGTGTAAAGACCTCCTTCGGTCATGAATGATCATGGGATCGTTACTAGAATGTTACGCTCCGATGCACAACTCCAGGCAAGGTTGTTTATTGAAGACCAGAAGTCGCCCATGCATACCAGGCTCCCATCTCCACGCTACTGATGTTATCTAGGGGAAAGGCAAAGGGGCCGATACAGCTTGACACCAGTGACGTCACAACTCATTTCTACAAATGAGTGAACAGGAAGCAACGTAAAGTAAAGTGTCTTGCTCAAGAACACAACACGCGACCTCACTATCTCGTGACTGTGAGATCGACGCTCTAACCACAGGCCCATGCGTCTGCACTTGTATATATATATATATATATATATAGGCCCCGAAACGGCGCGCATTCTCTCCTGATGACCACATACACTTGCTAGCTTCCGATATACGGAGCTTTTAACTGGTAGCACTTGCATGTGCAAGTTGTTTGCAAGACATATATACATGTCACTTAGCGGTTCGGCAAAAGAGACCGATAGAATAAGTACTGGGCTTACAAAGAATAAGTCCCAGGGTCGATTGCTCGACTAAAGGCGGTGCTCCAGCATGGCCGCAGTCAAATGACTGAAACAAGTAAAAAAGAGTAAAAAAAAAGAGAGATATATATATGTGTGTGTGTTCAAAAGTGTGAATGTATATATATATATACATTCACACATACACCTACAAAACAATATGTGAATATATATACATATATTCACACAGACACACCTATGCATGTATGTATGTAAAGTTGCAACCTTATGTATTTATGCTCGGGTTAAATATTTGACGGACGAACTGTAAAATCATGGCGAGTAGACCGAAAATTAGTGGGCAGGATTTTTCATCAGGATTAAATAGAAGAAAAAATACTAGTATAAATTGTATTTTCCATATAAAACTAATCAAAATTCAAATTATACAATTATGCCCATATTTTAATTCTTCTTGAACAATCAAACTACTGAAAAAAAATCGAATTCCTGTTGCATCACTCGAACACGCCTGGACGCCGCCAGCAGTTGAAACCGTAACTCCTTTTATCTTGTTAATAAACGAAGTTGAATTCTCGCAAACCTTTTATGTTTGTTTGAAAATTCGCGAAAAGTAACTGCATTTGATTAAATCCACAGAAATAAGCTGAAAAAATTAGTGTAAAGGAGTGTTCAAAAGTATGAGTGTACGAGAGCGTTCAAAATGACGAATGATACAGTCGCTGCTGTTATTTCATTTCCGATTTACTTTAAGATTTTAAAAAATGCTTGCTCACTTGGGGGAAGCACTCCACTTTAATCTAGTCAACCGAACTGTTCATATTTATTCATGAGGGTTCTATGTTTATTCATATTTTGAATGTAATAATCAATACTCTATACGTGATCATCTTGCAGTTTTATAATTCTTTTAATTATACTGACAACAGGAGTTGTCAATAATTTTGGCTGAGGGTACGGTGGGCTTGCAGAAATGGTGTCGGTGTACTAATTAAGAAATAAAAATATATTGAAATATTTGCTTACGTCTGTTTAATTCGTGAGTTCAAATTCTATTAAAATGGTGTTTGTTTTTCAAACATTCTTGTTTGATCAAATAAGCACCACTGTAGAAGAATCTGCATTAATTTAATCACCTGCACAACTATTCTGTTTTAAATTCTGTTAAGAATTATTAACGGATATCATGTTCTGAAACCAATATTGTTACATTCACATTACGGAAGAGGCCCCCTATCAAACCCCCTATAAGCATCCTTACCGTTTATTGCTTATCTACATCTTCGCTGCTCTTTTCCCAAAATATTTTTCACAACACTATTGCTGTGGCCTTCTCAATGACTACAATACTCTTTTTTTCTCTTTTACTTGTTTCAGTCATTTGACTGCGGCCATGCTGGAGCACCGCCTTTAGTCGAGCAAATCGACCCGGGACTTATTCTTTTGTAAGCCCAGTACTTATTCTATCGGTCTCTTTTGCCGAACCGCTAAGTGACGGGGACGTAAACACACCAGCATCGGTTGTCAAGCAATGCTAGGGGGACAAACACAGACACACAAACACACACACACACACACACACATATATATATATATATATATATATATATATATATATATATATATATACATATATACGACAGGCTTCTTTCAGTTCCGTCTACCAAATCCACTCACAAGGCATTGGTCGGCCCGGGGCTATAGCAGAAGACACTTGCCCAAGATGCCGCGCAGTGGGACTGAACCCGAAAAGAGGCCTGTCGTATATATGTGTTTATATATATATATATATATGTATGTATGTGTGTGTGTTTGTGTGTCTGTGTTTGTACCCCTAGCATTGCTTGACAACCGATGCTGGTGTGTTTACGTCCCCGTCACTTAGCGGTTCGGCATAAGAGACCGATAGAATAAGTACTGGGCTTACAAATGAATAAGTCCCGGGGTCGATTTGCTCGACTAAAGGCGGTGCTCCAGCATGGCCGCAGTCAAATGACTGAAACGAGTAGAAGAGAGTAAGAGTATCCTCGCCAAAGATTTTTTTTTAACTAAAATGCAAAATATATATTACTCACCGAAAATCTGTTAATCTAAAATTCAAAATAAACATAAATGAAGGAATAAAATCAATGTCATACCTCGTTATCAGCTTACGCTCTTAGTGTAGAGTTGTAACGAAACAGAGACCAAATCATACAAAAGTTCCTGGCCATTAAGAAGGCCATGGAATTTATGAAGTAGCGGTTTGAAAAAGGAAAACGTAAATATAGACAGAGAACAACCTGTCTGTGCATTTATAGTATTTGATGTTTTCTCTCAAATATACCACCTGCACCACAGCCCACAGTATTGGAAACAGTAAGCTAACGTATGGCACGGGTGGATGGTTAAAAAGTTTAGTCCGCAACCATGGGGTTCCCGTTTCATTCCCACTATTCGGCACTTTGCACCAATGACTTCTAATATTTTGAATATTTATTCAAAGCAATCACCTGAATTAATACATTTTACACCTTTGATGAATGGAAGTGATTACAAAATATGTTAATTATATCATCTCACCAATGGACTACGGGTGTAACAATGTGGTATGCGATAAAGAATGCCGTTCAGTCCCTTTTTTTAAAATTAATTTCTTTGTATTAAGTCCACAGATACGACGGAATTTTTGTTGTATATTCATTAACAAGAGTATTCCAACTGTATGATGACATTAGGTAGCCAATAAATGTGGACGAGCTTTGTATAGCGTGCTACAGCAATTTTACCCAACATTTTTCACATACACACACATACATTGTGTGTGTGTGTGTGTGTGTGTGTGTGTGTGTGTGTGTTGTGTGTGTGTGTGTGTGTGTGTGTGCGGTATAAATTGTAACATCGTAACCTGCTGGAAGATAGAGATTCTGGAAATTATATTTTTCGATTCTGCTTTGACATGAGGCCTTTATTTATATATTTTAGTGTTTTATTCAGATCTGGACACTGTCCAGTTCTAAACAAAATCGCAATTGCGTGATTTTAGTGAAAGCGTTTTGAATAATTTGGCAAAATGGTCAGGTTGCTTTGTCATGTTGGTATACTGCCAGTCTTGAATCACGAAAAATGCTACACAATGACGACGAAGTTATGTGTGAGCAAATAACATGCGCGTGATACAATATGGCGGCAGAAATATTGGCCGAGTCCCAAACACCGACGTTTTGCCGAGGAACTAAATCCGAATCACTATGTTCAGAGGGAAAGCAAGTGTAAAAAATAAAATAAAATGTTGTCAGGGGTTGCTACGTCAGCAAGTACTTAGTCATGCAAGTGGTGGGCATATTGAAAATTTGGTTCTTATTTCTATTTTGCCCACAAGGGGCTAAACATAGAGGGGACAAACAAGGACAGACAAAGGGATTAACTCGATCACATCAACCCCAGTGCGTAACTGGTACTTAATTTATCAACCCCGAAAGGATGAAAGGCAAAGTCGACCTCAGCGGAATTTGAACTCAGAACGTAACGGCAGACGAAATACGGCTACACATTTCGCCCGGCGAAAAAAATAATAAAAGGAACCCATTACTGGAATCCCTTTATCTTTTATCATTTGCTTGTTTATTCATTGGACTGCGGCCATGCTACAGTACCTATTTCTTTACTACCCGCAAGGGGCTAAACAAAGAGGGGACAAACAAGGACAGACAAAGGGATTAAGTCAATTACATCGACCCCAGTGTGTAACTGGTACTTAATTTATCGACCTCGAAAGGATGAAAGGCAAAGTTGACCTCGGCGGAATTTGAACTCAGAACGTAACGGCAGACGAAATACGGCTACACATTTCGCCCGGCGAAAAAAATAATAAAAGGAACCCATTACTGGAATCCCTTTATCTTTTATCATTTGCTTGTTTATTCATTGGACTGCGGTCATGCTACAGTACCTATTTCTTTACTACCCGCAAGGGGCTAAACAAAGAGGGGACAAACAAGGACAGACAAAGGGATTAACTCGATCACATCAACCCCAGTGCGTAACTGGTACTTATTTAATCGACCTCGAAAGGATGAAAGGCAAAGTTGACCTCGGCGGAATTTGAACTCAGAACGTAGCGGCAGACGAAATGCCTATCTCTTTACTACCCACAAGGGGCTAAACACAGAGAAGACAAACAAGGACCGACAAACGGATTAAGTCGACTACAACGACCCCAGTACGTAAATGGTACTTATTTAATCGACCTCGAAAGGCGGACAGGCAAAGTTGACCTCGACGGAATTTGAACTCAGAACGTAGCGGCAGACGAAATACTGCTAAGCATTTCGCCCGGGGGGCTAACGTTTCTGCCAGTTCGCCGCCTGGACTGATTGGAGAAAAAATAGACCCCAGCGCAGATTTTTAATTTCTTACAAACCTAGTTGTTATAAACGACATACATAGGAATGTCATTAACGATTTTGTCTTTAGCGGCTTTTCTTTGAGAGAGGATTAGATGTATATAAACATCGTTTGTATGCGGTCGTGCTGGAAAGTTCCTGGCTGTAAGCGTATTACTAAAGCCCTGGCTTAGAAAAACTAAGAGGCCACTGCAATAAGTGTGTGAATCTGAGAGGGGAATATGTTGAATAAAATCATCATTAACTGATCCTCCTGTATTTTCTTTTACCGAAAGCCAGGAACTTCTCGACCCCTACCGTACTTGCGCCATTGGATTTCGTTTACGAAATCCAACGACTTCACCAATCCACTCTCAGTGCTGACACAATATTTGTAGGGACATACAGGGACTGGTTCACTCGGTGGAAATATCTCTTGTGTGCCATCATTGCTCAAAAGGAAGGTTCACCGACAAGGCCCGAGTTAGATTTTCATTTCAGATGTGCGCAATACCCTTTTATTGTCTTAAGCTTTAGGAGAGGAACGAAGGGGAAAGGGAGGGAAAGGAGAGATAAGGGGCAGGAGTAGAGAGAAGAAGAGCATCAGGGGAATAGGAGAGGTGGAGGACAGGACGGGAGGATGGCAGGAGGGGAGTAGCAGAGTAGGAGGAGGGCAGGGGGTGAGCAGGATGAAAGTAAGAGGAGGGCAGGAGGAAAGGTGGATGGTAAGAGCCGGAGATGGAGGAGGAGAAATAGTAGTAGTAC
>NW_021834502.1:17500-20000 GCF_006345805.1 Octopus sinensis
GCAGACGTAACACCCATACTGTATGTCCTCTAGACAAAGTCTGTAAAAGAACACGGTAGACAAATGCCAAGCTAAATTATCGAAATAGATGAACTCTAAACAGAAGCAGGAGATTTATTAAAGGAATGTCTAATTAAAAAGGGAATAAAGACACAGAACAGAAAGAGCTTGGACAAGAGCAACAGCAGCTGTTTCCGAAGAATTTTTCGATCTACGGAGCTGAAGGTTACGTCCTCCAAGGAATATGGCACTTCATCAGTTTTATACAAGACTAGTATTATGACCACGACAACGCCGGGTCATAGTGCTAGTGCATGCATATACAGCTGCGTGCGTGCGCTCATACACGCGAGTACTGTCCAAATCTCCGACCAATCACATACAGCTAGCTGGCATTCAATTGGCGTATCAAGTTTCGGGCATTTTGATTGGGTTTTGGATAGAAAATTCACAAAAAATTCACTTCTATTGATTTACGGGGTGACTGGGGAAATGTAAAGATTTGCACAACCACCCTTGGACGGTTTTGAATGACCATAGAAAGCGCGAACCTTCTAACTAAAAAATTGTGGATTTGTATAAAGGATACACACACACACACACACAGACATTTTCCCGTTTGTATATATAGAGATTTATTATATATTCGTGGAGTATTGCATAAAATAACATGATCTATTTCTTGCGTCACCCTGCTCCCTAATGTCGAAAACTGTCGAGGTCAGCCAGGTTATGATTAATTTAGAGGCAATAAATTTATCGGTTTCAAATTTTGGCGCAAGGTCAGTGATTTCGTGAGGGAGGGCCATATCGATTAGATTACCCCTAGTGCTAATCAACTACTTTATTAAATCGACTGCCAGAAGGGCATGAAGGTCAAAGTCGACCTCGGTGGCATTTGAACTCAGATCATGAAGATGGAAATGTCGCTAAACATTTCCCTGGTGCGTTGGCCATTCTAACAGTTAACCACCTTAGTAATAATGATAACAATAACAGGAGGGATCTTGGCATCCAAGGTTACTTCTTATAGCCCGATGTTCAGATTTGTTCTTTACCAACTGTCTAATCTGTTGTGTGCATATATGAAAAGAATAATAATAATAATAATAATAATAATAATAATATAATAGTAATAGTAATAGTAATAATAATAATAATAATAATAATAGTAATAGTAATAGTAATAATAATAATAATAATGATAATGATAATAATAATAATAATAATAATAATAATAATAATAATAATAATAATGATAATGATATGCGATCACAATATAGCGGCGAAAGAATTTGACAAGATTAGTAAATATAAAGACCTGCTAATAGAAATTGAAAAAATGTGGCATCTCAAGGCGACTACAGTACCAGTGATTGTAGGATCTCTAGGAATGATAAAAAAAGGTACTGAAACCTATTTGAAAATGATTCCAGGCTTACCATCCCTACAGGAAGTACAAAAAATCGTATTAACCTGTACTGCTCATGTACTGAGAAGAGCACTATCGCTGTGAAAATAACATCCATTCATGAATTTATTTATTTATTAATTTTTAAATACATATTTTATCTGTGAATTTGCGTGTGTAATATCTGGGAATGCATGCAATGAGCTTCTCTGCCCTAGCTATATGGAAAACACTCGGCGAGAAACGGAAGAAAATTTGAAGAAGGAAAAAACATAATAATAATAATATCCTTAAGCAACCCTTATTCAGGGACCGTTTGAGCGGGATGGGCTACTCAACCTGAAGAAAATTCTAACTGGGCTCCACCTGCAAGGTCATGTGCTGTTTATCTTGATATGAGATCACCATGTCGCGCACATATGGTTGTGATGCATGTGCCTGGTGTACCTTTATCACGGGTAGTCATGATGGGTATATTGGGCTTCGTATTTTTACCCCAGTGTCACTTTGATGGCATGAATGCTCTCTCACTCAATAATAATAATAATAATAATAATAATAATAATAATAATAATAATAAATGCCCTGTACAGTACCAGGCAATGGCTCTCGTGGCTTCTGATCTTAATTGACTGGAAGTGTTATCATGTACATTGTTTTGTCTTGGTATAAAGATGGTCTACAGCAATATTCTTGCTCAATACCACAGATTTGCTTCTCGTTTGTTTGACCTTAACCAGTTGAGGCATGTCCTTTAGTGGCTGACGATATGTGCATCTCTGATCATGAGCTGAAGTAGTGGGGGAGCATCATAACCATGTGCTGAGAGGAATTCTTAGGGGTTTGAATAATTCACCTTTGGAAACATGGGTGTTTCGTTCAACATCCTTAAACAACCCTTATTCAGGGACCTTTTGAGTGGAATGGGTTACTCGACCAGAAGAAAATTCTAACTGGGCCCCGCCTGCAAGGTCATGTGCTGTTTATCTTGATATGAGATCACCATGTGGCGCACATATGGTTGTGATGCATGTGCCTGGTGTACCCTTATCAGACAGGTAGTCATGATGGGTATACTGGGTTTCGTAT
>NW_021834502.1:25000-32500 GCF_006345805.1 Octopus sinensis
TATATAATATATATATATATATATATATATATATATATATGTATGTATATGTGTGTGTATATATATATATATTTATATATATATATATATATAATATATATATATATGTATAGTATGTATATGCATGTATACACACACATATATGGTTATGTTTTTGCATGCATGCATGCATACACAAAATGAGAGAGCAGTTTGTTGAAACAAATGCTATAAACAGAATTGAAAACAAGTGTATATACTTTTTTATTCTGTTTTTTTTTCTTTCTTTTTTATTTATCGGCAGAAATTTCCCCGATTGGTTAAACGACGGAGAATTCCGTGGATGACTCTTAACAAACACTCACCACGGTCATTCATGAAGCCGTCGACTTTTCAATGACATTTTAAACTTTCTCCAGCATAGAATTATCGATATATACGCGTGCGCCCTTGCATGCGCGCTGCTCGTGTTTGTGTATGTATACATACAAGTGTATATGCACTCGCGTACGCATACACGTGTGCAGGGACACACACACAAGCATTCAGATAAAATGCTGTATAGGTGGGATTTCATAGATCATTATTCGTGTTCTCAATCACTTTAGTCATTCTTAATCATAAACTTTAGACACACATGGTGGAATATGTAGGTTTCTTTTATTCATTTCAGTCATTTGATTGCGGCCATACTAGAGCACCGCCTGTTAAAGGAAGTAATCAATCCCGCGGTTTCAAGCGATGATGGGAGGACAAACACAGACTCACAAACACACACACACACTCACACACAGACACACACACACACACACACACACACACACACACCACACAGATATATATATATATATATATAAATATTTATCAAAAGAAAAACAGGATGCAAAGGATTTAGCGGTACATATGTTTCTGGCTTTATTGGACAATTTATATCAATGCATAATTGATGTAACATGTATGTCAATATCCTTCTTTAGCCGCGCACAATTACCACACCAAAGACATGTATTACAGGTGCTTACAGTTATCAAGTATTCACCCTGAATTTTTTGTATATATCAGGAGTCCCAGACGAACCTACCTCACGGCAAGAGGTGCAAATGAGAGTAGCTGTATCAAACTCCATTCTTCACCAAGTGCCACATATTAGACGAGGTTCGTCGTAATAACAGTGTAGCACAAAACGGCGGTGCATCAGCATGGCCGCAGCTCTGAGCTGAAACTAGAAAAAAAAAAATATATATATATATATATATATATATATATATATATACATATATAGCTTCCGTCTACCAATACCATTCACAAGGCTTTGGTCGGCCCGAGGCTATAGAAGACACTTGCCCAAGATGCTACGCACTGGGACTGAACCCTGAACCATGCGGTTGGTAAGCAAGCTACTCCTACCACACAGCTACTCCTGCGCCTATACTCAAGTTTAATTTGAATGCGCTATGTATGACGCATTATTTAGATAATAACTACTGTTGAAAACAGCTGCATCAGAAAACAGATTTCAGCTGCATGAATATATTTTCTTTGAAATATTAACAAATTTGATTTTATACGCGCAGGAGTGGCTGTGTGGTAAGTAGCTTGCTAACCAACCACATGGTTCCGGGTTCAGTCCCACTGCGTGGCATCTTGGGCAAGTGTCTTCTACTATAGCCTCGGACCGACCAATGCCTTGTGAGTAGATTTGGTAGACGGAAACTGAAAGAAGCCTGTCGTATATATGTGTATGTATATGTGTATATGTGTGTGTGTGTATTTGTGTGTCTATGTTTGTCCCCCTAGCATTGCTTGACAACCGATGCTGGTGTGTTTATGTCCCCGATACTTAGCGGTTCGGCAAAAGAGACCGATAGAATAAGTACTGGGCTTACAAAAGAATAAGTCCCGGGGTCGATTTGCTCGACTAAAGGCGGTGCTCCAGCATGGCCGCAGTCAAATGACTGAAACAAGTAAAAGAGTAAAGAGTATAGGCTTGGAATGTTTGCGAATATCCGACTGAATCTTGTTAAGTTACAAATGCTGACCATTGCATATCTTTAAGGGATGATTTACAATCTTGAGACAAAATCCTAGCGTCTTATGTAAATACCGCCTCTCTACTTCTCACCTTCTCTCTATCTTCTTTCTAGCTCTGCCTCTCTGTAGCTCTCTCTCTCTCTCTCTCTCTCTCTCCCTCTCTCACGCTACTCCTTTTGTCTATTCTTTTCTGCCCTTCTCTAATATCGTAAAACAGACCTGCTAGATCAGTCAGTATTCAGGCACAAATCCCACGGAAGGGCACTGAACTCTCGAATAAAATGATGACCTTCAGTTGCCAACTGAGGAGGAGAAACACACTGAAACAGTGTCAATGACATAACGTGAATTTACGAGAATAATTTGACTTGAAATTCAGTTTATAAAATGCACCCAAGCAACTTTGAACAGAGAAAGTTGTTAATAAAAGCCATTAATATCATGTTAGATAAAACAAGTGAGATAAGAGATTCATACGAAATAGATTGTTAGAAATACTTTGGAAATATTGACGTAGATTGAGTACAACATTAAAAGGAAAGACACGGTTAAGAAGATTTAAGTAGAGACGCATTAGGTTAAATCGGAGAAATCTAGCTAAATGCCAAAATAAGGTTATCAGAAAATAAACAAAGATCTCTCACATTTGGTAATACTTAATAATTATTTATTAGAGAAAGCGGTAAGATGGAAGAATAGTTACTGCGCCGGATTAAATAATTGGCAGCATTTTCCATGTCTTTTTGTTCCAAGTTCAAATTCCAACGAGGTCAACTTTTCCTTTTCCCCCTTCGGGGTGGAAATAAAAATACCAGTCTAGCACTAAGGTCGATCAAATAGACTATCCCACTCTTCCACAATTTCAGTCCTTTTACCAATATCAGAGAGGATATTAGAGGAAGTAGCGAACTGAAAGAATTATTAGTGCTTCAGAGAAAATACTTAGAAGTGCCTATTCTTCTTTTTGAATTCAAATGCCACCGAAGTCAACGTTACCTCTCATCATTTCGGGTTAATAAAATAACTACCTGTTGAGAACACGGGTCGATTTATTCGAGTACACCCTGCCCCAAAAGTTCAGGCCTTGTGCCTATATTAAAAAAGGAATTATTATGAGTATATAAAAGAAGTGGCAGACTTAGCTGTGTAAGAGGTTTCATTTCCAACCTATTGGTCTTCAACTGTGCGTTTTCCTTGATTAACGATCCAAAACTGGAAGCAGAATTAACCTCATAGCTTTGAAAAGAAGGGGCCATAACACTACACTTGCTTATTTCCTAGCATTTTCCAAATGTATATTATCCACTCGCAATTTAAACGCCAAATGCCAATTATACACGGGCATTATTAATGGGAACCTCAAAACCATTTTCAGATAAGGCTATATCAATCTTGCATCTTTGAATAGAAACAAAGCACACACGATACTCACCATCAACACTTCACTCAAGTAGAGACTTCAAGATCGCTGCAATTGTTGGGTCTCATTATCACCGAAGACCAGATCGCTCTCGGCAAAAGCAACATCCTTAACATAACAGGGATCGTACCCTCGCGTTTAGTCCTTGCTCCAAGGGCCAGCATATGTTGACCGACACCTGTTTGTTTCTTTTTAATATTGTTGTTGATGTTGTTACAGTGAAAGTTTCCCGAACGACCGAATATTATGTCTGTGTTTTTTTTTTTCCGAAAACGGAAATTTATTCTTATATAAGAATTGTATGTATTATGCCAAAGAAACTTTGGTGTTATTCTACTTTGAAATGACAGAATCTTTTTTATCTTTACGCTTTAGTAGGCGTTTTCTCTTTGACTCGATGCCATTACAAATAAATTCCAAAGAAAACAAAGTTCAAAATGTCAATAAAATGCTTGCTTCGTTTTATTTCATTCTTCTGTTTTCCTAACTCAGATAAATTGAAATTTGTCACACAGACAACCTTACATGATGCAATTATATAAAAATAATATACGAATTACTGAAATGTGAGTGGTGGATGCAGTTACCAAAAGGCAAGCTACAGAATTCGAACTCATTGAAAATAATAATAATAATAATAATAATAATAATAATAATAATAATAATAATAATAATAATAATAATAATAATAATTATAATAATAATAATAATAATGTAATGAAAAGAAATATAACAAGTAACTGCAGAATATGTGGAGATGGACAAGAAACAATAAATCATATTATCTCTAGCTGCCCAGTCCTAGCTAAGAAGGAATATATTCCCAGACATGACAGAGTTGGAACCTACATACATTGGAAGCTATGCCAACATTATGGAATAACAACAGAAAAAAGGTGGTATAGGCACACACCAGAAAAGGTCACAGAAAACGAGAAAGCAACCATACTCTGGGATATGCTGATACACACAGATAGGGAAATTAAGGCCAACAGACCAGATATAGTTGTCAGAGATCATGAAGAAAAAAATGCTTCTAATTGATGTATCAATACCGGCTGATGACAACGTGTCTCTAAAAGAAATGGAGAAACTCTCAAAATACAAAGACCTGAAATAGAGTAACCAGAATGTGGAATCTAAAAACAGAAACAATTCCTATCATAGTAGGTGCATTAGGCACAATAGAAAAATATTCAGACAAATACATAACAAAAACACCAAGACTTACAAACACATATAACATACAGAAAATTGCACTACTAGGCACTGCACACATCCTACGCAGAACACTTTCCATACAATAACCATCAGAGCATCACAACAAATCACAGCACATACCCAAGGCACACAGAGCTGCGCTCGGTAGTGAAGTGAAAGCACGCTATAAAAATAAAACTACTGAATAATAATAATAATAATAATAATGATAATAATAATAATAATAATAATAATAATAATAATAATAATAATAATAATAATGATGATGATGATGATGATGATGATGATGATGATGATGATGATGATAATAATAATAAATGCCTTGATGCAGTACCAGGCAGTGGCTCTCATGGCTTCTGATCTTAACTGATTAGAAGTGTTATCATGTACGTTATTTTGTCTTGGTATAAAAGATGGGTTACAGGAAATATTCTGCTCAATACCACAGATTTGCTTGTCAATTGTTTGACCTTAACCAGTTGAGCATGTCTCTTAGTGGCTGACGATATGTGCATCTCTGATCACGAGCAGAAGTTGTAGGGGAGCATCATATCCATCTGTTGAGAGGAATTCCTTCGGGTTTGGTTAATTCTCCTTTGGAAACACGGGCGTTTCGTTCAACATCCTTAAACAACAGTTGTGGCGGATAAGGTGAACCATATATACTATACAGTTGATGTCGCGTGCCCCTTTGATTCAGGAATATTCAAGAAAGGAAGGCGAAAAGAGAGATAGATACAACCCTTTTAAGTATGAAATATCTAGGCTAGGGAAAATGACGAATGTGAAGATAATACCAATTATTGTTAGGTCCTTGGGAACAGTATCAGAAGGCATCAAGAGGAATATAAAGGAATTTTGAATAGAGTGCCCAGTAGAACTGTTACAAAAGGTTTGCCCCTTTGGCACGGTCAGAATATTCAAGAAAGTATTAGATAGCTGAAAAGGACGAATAGCATGGTACCGAGGGCTGCAGGTAGTAAGCCCGCTACGCATGAAAGACTCCGGGAGCTCCTACAAGATCTGTGATAAAGAGGTGATAGTAGTAATAATAGTTATTTCTCTTATAAGCATAAGGAGCTGAAACTTTTTGGGGAAATGGGCCATTCGGGTACATCAACCCTCGTGCTCCACTGATGTATCGAAAGGACGAAAGGAAAAGTAGACATCGGCGGAATTTGAACTCGGAACGTGACGAGTCGGAAGAAGTAGTGCTCAGCTTTATGTACAACAACAACAGCATCAATAATAACAATAACAATAATAATAATAATAATAATGATGATGATGATGATGATGATGATGATGATGATGATAATGATAATAATAATAATAATAAATACAATACAACTTATTAGGCAAAGGGATAGGAAGAGGCACCTAAAAGAAAATGAAGAAAATGATCATCATCATCCTCATCGTTATCATCATCATCATCATACTCATCATTATCATCATCAGCATCATTTTAATCATCATCATCATCAACCACCTCATTATGATCATGATGGTGGTAGTTTTGGTGGTGGTGGTGATGGTGTTGGTGGTGGTGGTGGTAGTGCTGGTGATGGTGGTGCTCGTATTCGACGACAACGACGGCGACGATGTAAATGATGATGACGATGATGATGATGAATAAGAAAGACGAAGAAGAGAAAAGTGGGTAGAAAGCAAGAGATAAGGGGAAATGAGAAAGTAAAAGAATGAAAAGAAGAAGAAGAAGAAGCAGAAGAAGAAGAAGAAGAAGAAGAAGAAGGGGAAGAAGAAGAAGAAGAAGAAGAACAAGAACAAGAACAAGAAGAAGGAGAAGAAGAACAAGAAGAAGATGAAGAAAAACAAGAAGAAGTTGAAGAAGAACAAGAACAAGAACAAGAACAAGAACAAGAAGAACAAGAAGAAGAAGAGGCAGAATAAAAAGAAGAAGAAGAAGAACAACAACAACAACAACAAGGAGAAGAACAAGAAGAACAAGAAGAAGAAAAAGAAGAACAAGAACAAGAACAAGAAGAACAAGAAGAAGAAGAAGAAGAAGAAAAAGAAGAACAAGAAGAACAAGAAGAAGAAGAGGGAGAATAAAAAGAAGATTAACAGCTAAAACAACATTGAAAATCAATAATCGTGTGTAACGTTATATCATAGCGTCTGCGATTGTATAGTCCTTAATTTTTTCGAAAGGAGAAACTAATGAGATGCTAGAGATGTGGTCAAGAGACGGGAGAAATAGAGAGCGCTCCAGTACAATGATAATAATTGATCTAAATCAGTACACCATCTTGAGACCCACGCACTTGAAATAGGCTGGGTGGTGCAATACACACACACATACACACACACACACACATATATATATATATATATCTACATATATATGCACACACATATATATATATACACACATATATACACACATACACACATATATATATATATATATATATACATATATACATAAGTATATGTGTATGTGTGTATGTATAAGTATATATGATGTATATATTTATGAATATATATATATATATATATATAACAAACAATGATAAAGTGAAATCATGAAGAAGTGAAATATATATATATATATATATATATATACCTACAGGCAAACAAAATTACATACATAAAAAAATACGTACATACATACATGCATACATAGATATACATACATACATGCATACTTCTATCTAGGAGTCCACATGAAATTTCGTAAATTTATGTACGTCAACAACCTCGAGAGAGTACTTTATTTTAATTGACATTCCTTTCGTTTTTCGCAGAACTACCATCTAAGTGTATACGCAAGCACATACACTCATACACGCACATATATATATGAAACATCGTTATGTATAATG
>NW_021834502.1:37500-40000 GCF_006345805.1 Octopus sinensis
TTCATTCACCCGCTCTCCTATGCTCCTTGCCGTTTCCCCTATATATGTTATTGTCTTGTTACTGCATCGTCCCTCTATACATCTTATACTATAGACTACATTTCTGGCTTTACAGTTTGTTTGTGGGCTAAATCTACATACAGTGCAATACTTATCCGTACAGGGGGTTCTACTAAAAGGATAGGTTCTACCAATTATAGATTTGATAGGGTTGCCTGGCTTTTCAACAACCTTAATTCTTAGTTTAAGTTTATCTAGGATCCTTCTAAAGCGGTACGCCAGTTCACCTCCAGGGGTGGTGTCAACGAACATGACACTCTCGTATTTATGGCTATCATACCAAGAGTTGGCCTTCCCTATTTTCATTTTTGTCCTTTCTATAGTGTTCCATGACTTGTTCCTACAGAGTGGGCAAATCCCATTCCTATCATTACATAATATATTCTCAAATTTCTTCATGGCTCCTTTGTATACTCTGATCCTTTCTTTATGGCTGTAACCTGAGAACTGCATGCGGTGAATGAAATACTGTATGTGTCTCTTTAATTCTGTAGGCTCGCACATGCGTGACACATTTCTCATTATTCTGACGAGGTCTGCATCAAATATTGAATTTGGCATTGCCGCAATGGCTGAGTTCCGGTGGATCAGGTATTTTGAGGCCATAGGTTGGCATAGTATGAATGAAGGATTTGGGTTTTATTTTTCACAATTTCTAGCCAGAGTTCAGTGTCTAGTACTGGTAGTCTATGGTTGGGGTGTTTAGTGGGGTAGTCTATTGTGACCTTAATACTCTGGTGGATGGAGTTAGCTATTTGCTGGATGCTCTCCATAGTATTAGTTTCTATTACTATATCACATTACTCTCTTGTGGGGGTGCCTTTACCACTATGTTGATATCATCAACATAGCGAGAGTACATGTTTACGAGTATGGATTTCTGCAGTAGGCGTTCTTTAAGCCTTCTGTCCCACCATACCATGAAAAGGTTGGCCACATCACCAGCGATACTAACACCGATGGCTGCCCCCTCGTCCTGGGCATATATTTTATTACTAAATTTAAACGTGTGGCCTTTTAGGGTAACTCTTATACTAGCTCCTATTGCATGTGCGATCATTTTCTTTACCTGATGGACATTTGCGGGGCTCCGTATGGCTCTGGTCCATCCGCGCCATCTTTCTATATGTGTCTTCCTAGCCATAGAAGTAATTGTAGGCGGTCTACCTCTTAAACATCTACTGGGGCAGAAACTACTAAGATTATGTTTATCTAAGTATTCATTATTACATGTCAGTCTAAGTAGGAGGCCCAGTTCTTCTGTGTTGACATTACAGAACTCCACCTGGCTCTCGTTGATCATCTCCACGCACTTCTCCACTGCAAAATCTACGTCAATCGATGGGTATAGGGATACCGCATCCATGCTACCTACTATACATCCTGTCAAGTCACAAGTTTTGTTACAGTCACTGATCCTGCTTAGGAGATCTTCTGTGCTGTCACACACATCAGGTGACATCCTGATTATAGGGCGTATGATCATTGAGAGGAAGTAGGAGATTCTGTAATTGCTAGCAATATTCGCTCCACAGACTGGTTTTGTTGGTGGTCCTGCTATAGGGTCAGTAAAAACTTTATGGTCCTTGCAAAGTCCATACAGTGCCGGGATATCATTGTTCCAGGCTTGGAAATTGTTTGCAGTACGTTTCTGGGGTCCCAGAACAATTGTCCACATCATCATGTGGGCATTGAGGACCTTTTCTCTCTCCTCATGCGCCTGTACAGTTGTTATTTTTGTATTGGCGATATGAGGTTGCATTGCCTGGATGTAGTTCGGTAAGCTGTCTATTGACATCCTGCCGGACTTATCTGTGGGAAGGCATATCACCTCTCCGTTCCTCGTGCGCTGAATGAGCTTCTGTAGGCCACATGCAGGTTTAATCCCGAGTTGTTGGGCATCTGTCTTATTCTGTCTCTGTCTCTTAATGTATAATCCTAAAATCTGTCTAAGTTTGGTCCTAGCTATAGTGAACTGTGCTTCCATGTGGTCATTAGTACGTCTTGGGATGTATACTCTTTTGTTGAAGGGTAATGTTGTTGGATAAATCCGGTTCAGGCAGTAAGTTTTGTCACATACGTTGAAGAATTGAGTGTCAAAGGGATGGGTATACATGTCAATGGTCTTTCTAGGGTTATCTTCATTATCGTTACTGTTTCCAACATCAGCCTTCCTATTATTATTATCATCATTACCACTACTACTATTATTCCTATTACCACCACAACTATCACTACTATCCTCATTACTACTTCTACTGTTACCATCACCACTACTACTACCACTATTATTGTTATTACCTTTATTCCTACCATTGCCATTATTACTATCATCGCTAGTGATATATTCATTGTTCCTGTTTCTGGTATATGTGTTGTTCATATTAGTGTTCGGTTTTATGTCTGTCTGTTGGTCCCTGTCATTCCCCCTATTGTGGTT
>NW_021834503.1:7500-47650 GCF_006345805.1 Octopus sinensis
GTGAATCAACATGAGCTCTTTGGTGTGTAAGGGAAATATTTTGCAAAGAAAATTAAACCGTCTGAGTGAAAAATTATGCAATGTTCTATCGCTAATGCTTCCCCCGTATCACTTTAGTAATTGCAATAGTTGTGATTTATCATAGTTTATGCTGTTTGAAGGTCGGTCGTTGTCTGTGAGAGACGAATCGGATGTAATTGTTATGGCGTTGATTTTTAGAAATAGCGCGTGTCGTTGATGAAAAAGGGAGATAACCTTGTAGACCTATCGAGAACAACATGGACGTTTTCGTGTTTCTCATATTTTTTTTATATCTCAATTTTTTTTGTCTCTGTTTTAAGTAAATTACTATTTACTTGCAAGTTACTTCAAGGACGGTTCACCGAGCTAATGTGAAATCTAGATGCAACTTACGATTCTATGCTCGGTCTAATGCTGCTGTCTTAGATAATGATATGCTTTTAAACTTTTGTTGTCTTATTGTAAAGAGATTTGGTTTGCTTCCCATGTTCAGCGCTACTTCGTGGCACTTTGTCTGGAAGGACTGTGGTATACACTTCACCTTGCCAGTGCTTTGTGAGGGAATTTGTCTGACAGGTAGCGCGTGAAAATTCGTATATGTATATACATATATATATATATATATATATATATATATGGTTGGATTTTACAAAAAAGACAAAAGACGAAGACAATCTTGTAAACAAGAAAGAGGTGTATTAGTTTAACGCTCGGTAAGGTGAGAAAGTCTTTTACGTTTCGAGCCTGCGCTCTGCAACAGAAAGGAACACGAGAAAATAAAGAGAGAGAGAGAGAGAGAGAGAATAAAAAGGGTGTAGTGGCTAGGGGGCGATGATATATATATATATATATATATAACACTTTCTATCAGTTAAGATCAGAATCCATGAGACCCTATGCCTGTTACTGTCTCAGGGCAATTATTTTTATTATTATTATTATTATGAATATTATTGCTGTTTTTGTTGTTGTTGTTCTTGTTCTTGTTATGATTGTCATCATTATTATTATCAATATTATTATTGTTATGACACAGGACTGGTTATATTCCAGGGCCAATTTAAGTGGGTAATGGGTAACTACATGTAATCGCACAAGTTTAACAAACCATCAAGAGTTCAAAACCCCTCTGGTGATCTTTTCTGTTCCTAAGAGTCAAAAAACCTTTTATAGCACTTCTACAGTGTATTCTACTCCATTCTCCCAATAACTATTTGTATATGCCATAACTCACAGACACTGAAGCACCAATTATGATATGTACAACCTTTTCAGATTTAATGTCCCAAAGCCTCACAATCTCAAAGTTTAAGGAATTATAATTTTTCAACTTTTCATCTATTTTCTATAAAATCTTAGAATCAAATGAACCTGGTGGATCAATCACTATGCAAATTCGCTTTTCCTTGTCTAATATCTGGCTTGTTATGTTGCGTTGTTTTGTCTGTTTGAATGGGGAAATCCCACAAACCCTTGTTTGATCCCTATGATTGTACCATATACTTCCTGCTTCAAACCCCCGTTTTCTGACAAAGCTTCTGGCAACTTAATCATATCTCCATTTCTTGCATTCTCCCCGGGCATTCTGCCACGATGTGTGGCAATTTTTCTATCCCAAATTCCATACACTCAACTGTTTGGCGATACCTTCTAATACACATATTTTCATCACTTTGTCTTCAGCAGCTATAATAATGCTCTCCGTTTCTGTTTTAATTGTCTCTTTTCAAACCAAAACTAGGATCTTGTTCCGAAGACATACTTTATGGCTTTCTAAAACTGACGTCCAAATGCTTCTCGTCAATCTAGTTAGCATTCTCTCATTTAATTTCATTTTGTCCTTTTCAGCTTTTCCAGTCTTGATCACCTGGTCTCTATCACCTGCCTTTACTAAATTTCCTGTGTTGTTCGGTCAATGATCATGCAAACCGTTTCGTTCCATCTCCACACACTCTACCACACCAATTTAGCCTCTTTCAACTCGGTCTCTCTTCAAGTACAACAGATTAATATCAGTTTTCAAATGGTGGGTTTCCATACATAATAACAGCTTTCTTGTTTTTCTGTCAAGGTTCGGCATTTCGCCTTTTCTTCAATCCATAATTCTAGCTCTATATCTGATAACGGGTACGACTCTTGAATTAATTGCTTCAATAACATTTCTTGAATTCAATCTTATCTCTAATATTTTCTTCAATCTCCTTGTATACTCACTACCTGCAATTTACTTCACAAAGTATTATTATTATTATTATTATTATTATTATTATTATTATTATTATTATTATTATTATTATTATTATTATTACTATTATTACTATTATGTATATTATATTATTATTATTATTACTATTATTATTATTATCATTATTATTATTATACTATTATTACTATTATATTATTATTATTATTATTATTATTACTATTATAATTATTATTATATTATTATTACTATTATTATTATTACTATATTATTATTATTATCATTTTATTATTATTATGTTTACTATTATTATTATTATTATTATTATTATTACTATTATTATTATCATCATTATTATTATTATCATCATCATCATCATCATTATTATTATTATTATTATTATTATTATTATTATTATTATTATTAACTAAATGTTTGACGTGTGATTCGAAGATTAGCCAAGTTATTTTTCACGAATCGAGGAAACCTGCACCTCTTCGTATAATTCGGTTCATTGTTATAATTCAAGTTACGTGTATTTCAAGACTTCGCTAAGTATTTCCTTTGAAAATTTCATTTTACAAAGAATTATTATTGTCAGCTTGAATGTCAATACGTTTCTTCGTCTTATTATGAAAATCTCTTGCGTATAAGACCTCGCGTATGAGATTGGATTACTCTCTGATGTAACACGCTGCTTCAATCTCCAGATTTCACCTGCGTTACAATACAAACGACGCTAAGTAATCGTTTGAACTGTCATTCTGCGAATTCCACATACAAAGACCTATTAGTCAAGCATTAACCATCTATTTTAGTCGTCATTCAAGACATCTTTTCCCTTTCATCTTTTACTTTTTTCAATCATTGGGCTGCGGACTTGCTGGGGGCAACACCATGAAGCATTTAGCAAAATCAATCGATCACAGTTCTTTATATTTTTTTTATTATTTTGCTGAAACACTCAGTTACGGGGAAGTAAATAAACCGACACCAGGTGTCAAGCGCTGATGGGAGACAAGCAGAAAGACAAATTCTCTTTCACGCAAGCATACAAACACATACTCACATAGAAACATAAACAAACGCATACATACATACATACATACATACATACATACATACATACATACATACATAATATATATATATATATATATATATAAAATATAAATTATATATAATGTAAATTCTATATATGTATGCATATATGCAAATATGGGTACAGGACATCACCGACTGTGTAAACAACATAAAGGAGGAAACAAATATGTGTTAAATGCGCAAACATCGAGAGAAAAAAATAGAAAACAGGACAAAAAAACACAGAGCAATGGACCAGTGGTTAGGGCAGCAGACTCGCGGTCGAAGGACTGCGGCTTCGATTCTCAGACCGGGCGTTGTGTGTGTTTATTAAGCGAAAACATCTAAAGCTCTCCGAGGATCCGGCAGCGGGGGGGGGGTGACCCCTGCTGTACTCTTACGCCCCAACATTGTCTCACTCTTTCTTCCTGTTTCTTGAGTAACGCTGCGATGGACTGGCGTCCCGTCCAGCTGGGGGGAACACATACGTCACAGAAACCGGTAAGCCGGGTGCATGAGCCTAGCTAGGCTTGACAAAGGCCCGCATAAAAAATATTATATTATATATATATATATATATATATATATATATATGTATATGTATATATATATATATATATATATATGTATGTATATATATATATAATATATATATTATATATATATATAATAATATATATATATATATATATATATATATATATATATATATATATATATATATATGCATGTATGTATGTATATATATATCATACATTGGTAGAGATATAGGTTACGTATAGAAGTCTAAAGGAAATCAGTTCAAATTCTCACAGCTTTCATATTTTCCATTCCCTCATTCTTATCAACGCATTGGAACAGGCTCTATTGATTACCCAGAATCCGTTGCAATGGTTAAGCTGGAATCCACATCCTTAAAAGAAATATGTGTGTGAGCTTTTCTTTCTTTCTTTCTGTTTTATTTTGGAGAAAAATGCATAGCTTTCGGCAATCCATCATCTTACGTGTATGCTGTTAAAAGATTTCATTATATTTATGGGCTATTTTAGATATATTGAACAGGAGGATGAAATCTAAATAAATAAATAAAAAATTTGTCTCTCTTCTCTAGAGATTAATGCCACAATTCTTAGCTTTGCCTGTTCATTTGTTGAATTTTAGTAAATATCTAATTTCGTGAGAATATTCACCACAAAGTGAATCGATCTGAAGAGACGCCAAAACAATTAAACATTCACCGTTGTCTCTTCTTTTTTTATTTTTGCCCAACAATTCCGATTTATTTCATTTTCTTTCTAACCATTCTCTACCCAAAACGTTTCAGTGAAACATTAAAAGCTTTTTTTCGCTTATTGTTAAATTGTTGTTATGTATTTTAATTTTTGTTTGTTTTTCGTTTTTGCTTTTGTTTTTGCATGTTCAGACTCTCAGCAGTCTAGACATTGGAACCAATCAATAATTTTTTTCTCTATGTATAGCTCTGCGATTTGTCCAATCTGAAGGAGAGATACTACACACAAATCTTCGATGCGTTTAATGTTATTAGCGAGACCTGCTGACGATTTTAGTTAATACATGTCTTTGCGATCACAAAATATAATATTGATTTTAACAAAGTCTTTACGAAAGTGGGATAGACGATTAAATCGACACTAAGACATTCAACAGTATTTACTTTATCGATCTCACGAGAGGATCAAAGTCAACATCACGTCATACTCGAATGAAATTTGAACTGATAAGTTATTTCGATTTTTTTTTACCGTTTCTGATACTGCAGCCATTTTACAATACATTTGATGATAATGGGTCTAGCTTTGAAAAAAAGTTTCACATTCGAAAGGGAGAGGCAAATACAATTAAATTGATTCCATTAACAGACTGGTAATGATACAAGCGAATAGCGGTCACTGAAAATAGCACAAATAACAGCAGAGACAAACTAAAATGGCGCACAACCTAAGTTAAATAAGGAGAGTATATTTCATTTTAAATTCATCTCTACTTATTTTCTATAGAAATTAAAGCCAGCTTTGAAACTTACGACGTTTAGTATATGAATGTGGAGGCGCAATGGCCCAGTGGTTAGGGCAGCGGACTCGCGGTCATAGGATCGCGGTTTCGATTCCCAGACCGGGCGTTGTGAGTGTTTATTGAGCGAAAACACCTAAAGCTCCACGAGGCTCCGGCAGGGGATGGTGGTGATCCCTGCTGTACTCTTTCACCACAACTTTCTCTCACTCTTACTTCCTGTTTCTGTTGTACATGTATTTCAAAGGGCCGGCATTGTCACTCTCTGTGTCACGCTGAATATCCCCGAGAACTACGTTAAGGGTACACGTGTCTGTGGAGTGCTCAGCCACTTACACGTTAATTTCACGAGCAGGCTGTTCCGATGATTCGGATCAACCGGAACCCTCATCATCGTAACCGACGGAGTGCTTCCATCCATCCAGTATATGAATACGTCTATGTAAACAATATAATCGAGACAGATAAATAGATAGGACACACTTTTGATTTATAAGCCATGAATATATTTAGTTGTACATTGTGTTTGCGTAACGAAAAATGGCGTCCAACCAGTAATTAATAAGGAGAGCATATCTTTGTCAATATAGTCGTACGAAACATTAAAAGACGGGTTGGGCTCAGAATGGTTCACTTTTAGTCAGATGACTCCTTACTAAGTCAGAACAGACAGGGTCTGTACTATGCATGGGGAACAACATCTTTTGGAGACGTGGGCTGCATGAGACATGAGTTATTATAAGGAGAGCAGCACGCCACTCAGAAAATCTGAGGGCCGCGGGCCACACATGGCTGGTATTTATAAAGTTGCAATAAAGTAACGAGTAATAATTATCTTATTAAATATGGTGATGTAGAATTCCACACTTCGATGGAATTTGAACCACTGGTCTTTACGTTTGTCATAATCTCATTTCAGTACAGATTCACTACATCTGATAGAAATAGCAGCCGAGTATCTTGTGAACAGTTAGACCCTGAAATTTAAGAAACAAACATACAGGGTATATAGGCGCTGTCATGGGTCTGAAGATAAAGATGTTTGTTTTGCAACCACGTGGATTTGGGTTCAGTTTTACTGCGCGGCCCCATATATATATATGGGGGGGGCAGAATTCACAAGAAAAATAAAAGACGAAGTCAGGTGGTGTAGACAACAGACAGATGTATTAGTTTCACGATCGAGAAGTTAAAAAGACTTTAACGTTTCAAGACTACGCTCTTCTTCAGAAAGAAACAAGAAGAGAAAATAAAGTGTAGTGGCTAGCGATACACTCATACATGCATATATATATATATATATAAATATAGTGATTGATCGCAAATAATGGCGAAGGGGCTCTAAAGAAATGAATAAGAGATACAGAATCAGGCAGAAAGAAAAGGGTTAGAGCAAGATCTTCTTCATTAAGCCTGCCAGCAATATTCTACTACACCTGAAGTCAGAGTTGTGGCAGTAATCCCATGAAAGAGCAAAACACAGCTAATTAAAATTCTTCGCTATATTCGAAAACAAAATTCTTTTTTTTTTTTTTGCTAGCAAGTCACATTTGATTACCTTTGACAGTGAAGAAAAAAATGAGAACTCTTTTACCAATTCTAGCCAATGGAATACGAAGAGAGAATAATGATCGATATTCCTATCAAGATTATTAGAAAAATATCTTTGTAAAAACGGTAAAGTGATGCATTAAATTCCTTACAGTATTCGTCTGTTCTTTTATTTATTCAATGATGTCAGCCATTGGTCTGCAACCATGTTGAGGTACAACTGGAAAGTGCTTTACTCAAATATACTCATACCAGTAATTATTCCGGGGCTGGTACACATTTTATTGTTTGTTAAATGTCTAATAGCTTTTGGGCCTATATAACAACCCAACTCGAAGCACGTTTACTCTAGCATAGGAGGGAGCGTTCAAAAGTTGCTGGGTGTACGTAAAAGAAAATGGAGGATGATCAATTAATTATGATTTTATTCAACATATTCCCCTCTCAGATTCACACACTTTTTGCACCGGTTCTCTAGATTTTCGAAACTCTGTAAAAGAATTCGGAATTTTGAGCCTCTAGCCAAGCCTTTCGCGATACCCTTAAATATAGGCGGCGAGCTGGCAGAAACGTTAGCACGCTGGGCGAAATATGCTTAGCAGTATTCTGTCTGCCGCTACGTTCTGAGTTCAAATTCCGCCGAGGTCGACTTTGCTTTTCATCCTTTCGGGGTGGATAAATTAAGTACCAGTGAAACACTGGGGTCGATATAATCGACTTAATCGCTTTGTCTCTCCTTGTTTGTCCCCTCTGTGTTTAGCCCCTTGTGGGTAGTAACGAAATAGATACCCTTATACATAGGTATAGTATATACAAACACACATACACACACATAAGCACATACATACACACACACGTGTACGTATGTTCATTTAATTGTAGTTTCACTACGTTTTGCACAAATCAAAGAATGTTTTGTATACTGATTCCTAAATCGGAGCGAATATTTTATTTTTCAGCTTGGCTCGGTCTGTCCGGCGGTGTTTGTGAGGAGGAGAACAAGAGTACAAGTCTCTGCGGAATACACAGCCGTTTATATGTTAATTCAAAACCCAGGTGATTATGCTGAAAGAACACCTGAATCCTAATCATCGAACGAGGGAAATATAACCCCAACCACCATATAGTTGAATATATATAATACATATATATATATATATATATATATATATAATATATATATATATATGTTATAATATATTATATATATATATTAAATATATATATATATATATATTATATATATATATATATATATATATATATATATATAATATATATATATATATATATATATATATATATATATATATATATATATATATATATATATATATATAACGGCAGTGCATCACATCATGGCCGCAGCTCTGAGCTGAAACTAGAGAGAAAAAACAATATATGTGGTATTTTGTGTATGTGTGTGTGAAAGAGAGAGAACGAGAGAAAGAAAGAAAGAAAGAAAGAAAGAAAGAAAGAGAGAAAGAGAGAGAGAGAAAGGGGGAGAGAGTTTTGTTATAAATGCTTGATGCATAGACACAGTTCCAGTTTACCGATTCTTATTCAAAAATTATTGGTCAACTCGAGGCGAAAGTAGAAATCGTTTCACACCCAGTACGACTGAAGCCGAAAGCAAGGCTAGATGTAATATTAGCTTCATTTTTCTCCGCTATTCCCGGCTGCTCTTTACTTCAATGCTGGAAGCTAAATATGTCTTCGCCATAAAATATAATTTAATCAACAATGACCTCTTCCCTTCAACAATTGACCTCTGACCTTTTTCTGAAAAGCATTTATATCTAAGTGTCACTTTTGAAATAAACATGACTTTTCATATTTTTCGAAGGTGGTGTGAGCTAAATCGAAAAGCTTGTATATTTCCATTTTAACACCAAACTCACTTAAATTGTTCTGTGAATACACTTAAGCAAAATATTGATTTCTCACACATCTGCAAGGCCAAACGCTTGCAGTGGAGACGTATTGTCTACTTAAGCGACCCCAGTATACTTCTGATTATTAATTTATCTACCCGAAGTGATGATGTGAAATGCAATGCCGTCTGCAGTATTAATCTGAATGCCTTCCATTTTCGCTTTAACCTTTCCATCAGCTTCTCTCCCTCAGAAACATACCAATTCTTCTATTTTCTGGAAAGATAATGTTTTATAATAAATGAAATTATTCGAGACAGAGTATATAGCATAATAACCAAACTGTTCAATATAGGAGAGAATATATCATATTTGAAGAAAATTTATGTGATTGAAGCATATTTGGGATTTCTTCTGGAAGAAAATTATATGATGTTACGCAGGAAGCCTAAAAGATGGAGATATCTTAAGCAAATAAAATCGTACCATTACAACGTGTTTCTTTTAGGTTAGAGAGCAGCTATATTACTTTTTTGGAATTCGATTAAAGATAAGGGCGTACATTACAAGTCCTGTCCAACTAGAAAATAATCTGATCAATTGGAAATGGTTGGATGAGGTCTACTGCAACATCAACACGGGATTTCCAGCAAAAAGGATACTTTTTAAACGATGAAATCTTTAGTTCATGCCCTGATATTTTCACCGTAACTTTCTTTTAAATAAAATCCCTGAAATTGTATTTACAATTGTTTCACCGCTATAGGGTAACATGTTTACGATATCAGTGAAAAGTTTTGTCAGGCATATCTTTCTGAAAGTTATCTCGTTGTTATTGTCCTCCGGAATCTAAAATTCGGGCCAGATGTTTCTCCACCCTTATCATCAAGTATTTTATGGTCCACTGCTACAAGGATTTTTTTGCCAAACCATTAAGTTACAGGGATGTAAACACACAAACACTGGATGTCAAGTGGTGTCAGACACAAAGAGACGCACACGCTAATATATATGTATGTGTGTGTGTGTGTGTATTATATATACATATATGTATATATATACATACATAAATATGTATACACACATATATATTTACATATTGTACCGTTGGCGATTTTCTTCGTCTGTCTTCCCTTCTGTGGATCTTTCCTTTTTCTATGTTTCTGACGAAGAGCTCCGCTCGAAACGTTAGACCCTCCTTCTTTCCTTCTTTCCTGGGCGTCCAATAATACTATACTCGTTGCACTTCCTCGCGTTGTTGTGTTTTCTCTTTGTGTTTTCATGTTTGGATTAACCATATATATATTTATATATATATACATACAATATATATACGTAATATATATAAATTATATATATATATATATATCTATATATATATATAAATATATATTGTATATATATATATAATATATATAATATATATAATAATAATAATAAATATTAGGGAAAAACCAAATTTACAGGGAAAAATCAGATTTAGGATTAAATCGATTTTATAGTAAAATATTATAAAATATTATTCGAGACAAAACCACTATTTTGCAAAACAAATAATATTTTATATATATATATATATATATATATATATATATATATATATATTAAATATATAGAGTTAATATCCAAATAGTACAACAAACAACAAACACAAAAAAGCACAACGCGAGGACGTGTTACATGTAAAGTATTAGCAGACGCTCAGGGAAGGAAGAAAGATGGTTTAATGTTTTGAGCAAAGCTCTTCATCAAAAACTGAGGAAAATCCAATTAAAAGGAAAATAAAGGAAGAAAATCGCCAGCGATTCACACGTGGTTATATGGGTGTATATATTACATCTATATATACATATATAATATATATATATATATATATATATATATATTTTTATATAAATTAATATGTTCAATAAGAAATAATTATTTTCGAAATTTTTTCTCTTATGAGGTTTTCACGCTATCTACCTGACAATTTCTTGTTAAGTTTTCCTTATTAAGTAGTTGTCCTTAATTGCTATATATATATATATATTATTATATTGAGGGTACTACTATTCGTAGATACCAACACGTTAAGAGGGACCAATGCGGTCAAAGCTACTAAAAATAAAAAAATTTCATTTTTAGTTTATTTTTGTAGTTTTGACCGCATTGGTCCCTCTTAGCGTGTTGGTATCTACGAATAGTAGTACCCTCAATATAATATAAATGATATTTTCAAAGAGGAAGAATTTACGGATTTTTTCTCTTACGAGGTTTTTCACGCTGACTACTGATAACTTCTTTTAAAGATCTTATCCTCAATTGTTAATATATATATATATATATATATATATAACAATTATCATATACGGTAATTGTTTAGTTTATGTTCGTAACATCAAAACGTATTGTTAAAAATATTGATAACTGTGATTTTAGCTGCACTTGTTTTTGCTTTTGTTTTGTTTTTTTTTTCTCTGTTCTTGTAATATTCTGTCTTTTTTTATGTGTACTTTTAGCTGCATGTCTGTTTTATGAAAGACACGAAGAAAGCCGTAAGAAACGATAGCTAGATAACCAGTCATGAATACAGATTTAGGTGAAAGAGATACAAACAGATATTTTATAAGCCGCGTAAATAATCATTGTCGCCAAAGCAAAGCTTTGCAAATTTATCAGGTGTACATCTCTATATATAAAAAGCAGGATGTATGTGTGCGTGTGTGTGCGTGAATGTAGTTTATGCACGTCCACACATTAGCACGCACATCGCTCCAATTTTAGGAGGACATTCGTCACCTAAACATAGAGGTTCGGCAAATGAGACTGACAGAATAAGTACTAGGGTTACAAAGAATAAATCCTGGGGTTGCTTTGTTTGAGTAAAAAGGTGGTGTTCCAGCATGGCCGCAGTGAAATGACTGAAACAAATAAAAAAACAAAAGAGGGAAATAATGTATGTATATACGACGGGCTTCTTTCAGTTTCCGTCTACCAAATCCACTCTCAAGGCTTTGGTCGGCCCAAGGCTAAACTAGAAGACACTTGCCCAAGATGCCACACAGTGGGACTGAACCCGAAACCCGGAGCATGTTATGGTAAGCAAACTACTTACCACACAGTACGTGTTGACTTTGGTAGGTTTTTCTGAAGTAGTAGGGAGCTGAGTCATGTGACACAGTTGTGTCATGTGCCGCAACTATTTGGAATACGAATATTTTACGCAAGTAAATATAATTGCGAAATTTGATTAATTTAATTAAAAAGAAACGTTTTTCTCTTGTTTATCCCGGGATGTAGAGGATAGGTCACCTTTGGGCATCTGTCGGTCATTCTTGTGAAATACTGCAGGGGGAATTCTTGACCTGTAATGCCTGAAATATAATCTGCCTTGAAGGGGAATCAAAACGAAGTTTGTTTTATATACTACTACTACTACTACTACTACTACTACTACTACTACTACTACCACTTTACTGCTGCTGCAACTTCTGCTACAGCAAATACTACTACTACTACACTACTACTACTACAAATAATAATAATAATAATGATGATTTCTTTTATAATATTAATAACAATAACAACAACAGCAATAATAATACTAATAATAATAATAATAATAATAATAATAATACAATAATAATAATAATAATAATAATAATAATAACAACAACAATAATAATAATGATAATAATAACAACAACAACAACAATAATAATAATAATAATAATAATAATAATAATAATAATAATAAATAAGAGTTACATCCACTGGATACTATTTTTAATCAATTTTAATTAATTTAAACTCTGAATTTTGTATCTATTGCCTTTCTTTTCGTTAAGGTAATTAATCATTGAGCGAAAAAATGTGTTTGTACTCACGACGGGTAAAATGTAATTAAAATTGCTTAACTCATTACAATGCGTCAACACGAATCCTACGACTGAATCCTGTGCGATAATACGGAAAAGAATTAAATCTGCGTTCCCTTGGGCTTTAATTAATGTCGTACTAGTTAAACAGCCTTTATTCTGAAATTCCATAATCCGAATTCTTTAAAATTAGGAAATTCCCAAATCCGGAAACTTGCAAATCCGAAATCTGGAAAATCCGACAACTCTAAAATCCGTGGCTTTATTGAATGCTAATATGACACGCCACGAATAAAGTACCCTCCAGCTTAAGTCAGTTGGCTATTTGTTGGGAGTTTCTTGTCAGCAGTCGTCACAACATCTTTGCTCGTTAATCATTGAAGATATATATGTCTAATGGGAAAGTACCAGTTAAACACTGGAGTCTATGTAATCGACTAGCCCCCTCTCTTCCCTAAATTTCAGGCCTTTTGCATATAGTAGAAAGGATATTTACTTGCAGACAGTTTGGAAAAGAATGTACTGCAGGGGCCAGCTGAAACGTCTTATGAGTTTCACCAAAGCAATATTGTAACATGTCTTGCAAGAACACCGATGGTTACCACACCTGTGAAAAATATTGTCGATCCGTAGCAGGACTGAGTAGCCTCAGCGTTGCCTGGCATGTTTAGGAGAGTAATGTGACGATGTTACTGTTGGAAATCGAATGGCAGCCATCATGTTTATTTTAATACTAGCAATATAGCCCAGTGTTACTCGGGCTTGTTTTCTTTTCGACCCTTTAAAATTGGAATATTTGAAAAATAAAGATTTTGCATTATGTAGCTTGTTGTTCTCTTTAAGTGAACATTTTTTCTGGTTGAAATACAAGGAAAAATGGCGACACAGCAGTCAAAAAATCGAAAAAAAAAACAGGGATTTTCATAGAAAAAAAGCACCTTTTTTATGTAAATAATTTTTGGTGTTAACATGGTCCGATTTGAATTTTTTCTTCTACGAAAGGAAGAGCAAGCCTTCTTCTATCATACTCTCAATTTTGGTCAACTTGTGCCGCAGGGTCTCCGAGGAGATAGTGTTAGTTGAAGGCTACCAAATCTGCCATACACAGACAACTTCAGCTTTATATATATAGATATGCATGTGTGAGTGCAACGGAGGCACGCAGACAAGTTTTCTTCTAAAGATGTTCACCTATGAATTATTGGTCAACTCAAGACCAATGACAGAAGGCAAAAGACTAAGAGTTAGTGGGACCGAATCCAAAACAACATGGCTGCCGAGTAAAATTTACTTAAACGCAAAACCGCAATATTTCTACCACTTATTTATTTACTGAACAGTTTCTAGTTTGTAATATATTAATTATAATACCAGAAAATGATTTTCTAAACAGCGAAGATAAAGTAAAAAATATATAATTTTGAGAAAATGTTTACAAAAGTAATTACAAAGAAAATTAATAAATAATACGAAAATAATATTTGAAAGCTAATGTACGCCATTATTAAGAAATCTAATGGAGGAAGAACAATGCTAATATTAGTGAAAGGGGAAATTTGACCTCGAGGGAAATTTTTTCATTTATTTTTGTTTTTGCCAATCGAAGATCTCATATCGTTTTTGACAAGTGTCATGCGACGTGGACAATTCCCTACTAATGTTCATTGAAAGTGTGTTATAACGTTTGTATGTTTTTGTTCTTTTTGAGATTTTTTTTTTTTTTTTGCTATGTCTTCGTTATATTTTAGAGTATGGGAAAGTTTGTTTCTTTCTGTGATGAATGTTGGTTATTTCAAACGGAAAACTTATAAAAACCCGCATTTTTAAAAAAAAAGAGAAATATCATCTCTCTTATTCTTGGTGTTGTTGTTCTTGTTGTTCTTGTGCTTTGTTTTGTTTGGATTTTCATGTATTTTTTTTTTATTACGAGTAAAGGAAACCAATGGAGAACAACAATGCGTTTCTGATATTACAACCCGTAACACTTCGTTTTCAGTCATCTTCGATATTTGACAGACTGAATATGACGCAGACGACAACGGCGGCTGTGACGATGGCGACGACGAAGATGATGATGATGATGATGGTGGTGATGAAGATGGTGGTGATGATGATGATGATGATGATGATGATGATGATGATGATGATGATGGTGGTGATGATGGTGATGGTGATGATGATGATGATGATGATGATGGTGTTGGTGATGATGGCGATGATGATGATAATGGCGTTGGTGATGATGGTGATGATAATGATGATGATGATAATGGTGTTGGTAATGATGATGACGATGATGATGATGATGATGATGATGATGATGATGATGATGATGGTGACGATGGTGATGATGGTGATGATGATGATGATGGTGATGATGGTGATGATGATGATGATGATGATGATGATGATGGTGATGATGATGATAATGATTATGATGATGATGATTGATGATCGCGATCATGATGGTGATGATGTCGATCACCATCATCAGCACCATCATCATCATCATTATGATCATCATCATCATCATCATCACCATCATCATCATCATTATGATCATCATCACCGTCGTTATCATGCTGCCCGTGATGAACATGATGACGACGAGAAGCGGGATCGATAGTGATGACGATGATGATGATGCTGACGATGACGACAATGGAGATAATTTTACTGATGATGATGAGGAGGATGATGATGACTAGGAGGAGGAAGATCATTATCACCATCATCCTCCCCATCAGCATCATCATCATCATCATGATATCAATTACTTCGGATTATTTTTGAAGATGCAGCCTTATAATATAGAGTATAATTTTAATATTATTGATATTGCCGTTGGTGTTGTTTTATTGTTTTTTTTTTCTCCTATTTTCGTCTTAGATTTTTATTGTTTTCGAAAAGACTTGAATATATACATCTATGTGTGTGTATGTATGTATAAATATATATATATGTCTGTGTAAATATATTTGTATGTATATATATATATATATATATATATATATATATATATATATATATATATGAATATATATATATATGCATATATATGTATATATATATATATATATATATAATATATATATATATATATATATGTCTGTGTGTATTAATATTTTTCTATATCTTTCAGCAAAATATGATACGGTTACATTTTTGTAGCAACAGTTTATAGTAAAAGTATAACAAACATAACAATATAACAAAAATATAACAAAATATTTCAAATATAACAAACAATGGGCTTTGAAAGGACAGTAAAGTAAATACATAGCCTAATACTCGATGACGCTGCAACGGCATTAAAGCCGTGTTAAACAAATGTTTAGAATTTGGTGTAGGGTCACTATTGTTTGAAATGGAGATTACTTCGTCCTAGTAACATTTCAGATTTCATTCTAATTCACACAAGAAACTGCAAACATAATAATAATAATAACAATAATAATAATAATAATAATAATAATAATAATAATAATAATAATAATAATAATGATGATGATGATGATAATAATAATAATAATAATAATAATAATAACAATAATAATAATAATAATAATAATAATAATAATAATAATAATAATGATAATAATAATAATAATAATAATAATAATAATAATAATAATCATAATAATAATGATGATAATAATAATGATAATAATGATAATAATAATAATAATAATAATAATAATAATATAATATAATAATGATGATGATGATGATATAATAATAATAATAATAATAATAATAATAATAATAAATAATAATAATAATAATATAATAATAATAATAATAATAATAATAATAATAATAGTAATAATAATAATCATAATAATAATGATGATAATAATAATGATAATAATGATAATAATAATAATAAATAGATGAATTTTCACAAGGGTGAAAATAAAGTATTAAAAATGAATACGAAAAGGAAAAGAATACATTTTAAAATTACAGATTTGTCAAATAATCAGCTAATATTTTAACAGGATTGATAACACATATTAAAGTGTAATCCTGTTATGAAGACAGAATATAAATGATTAGAGGTTGCTAGTACTATTGGCAAGTATTCTTGTTGGTACTGATGATGATAATGTTTGTTGCTTCTGTCTATCGAATTACACTTAGTGGATGTTACTTCACTTGAGGCTATTGTGAAAGAGATTTTCGCCCAAGATCATACACAATGGTGATAATTTACTAATCGCCAACGCATGCCAACCTTTGCAATTGTGTGTTGTCTCGGTTTCTGTGCATCAAATTATTGTTCTTAAAGCAATATTCAGTGGTTTATCGACACTGGAAGGAGAAAAAAATCACGAGTGACTTCCGTAGGAATCGAACTCAGAACTTAGAAAAATATTAAAAAAAAAAAGAACAGAGCAAATATCGCAATGCATTTTTCTGCACTCTAACTATTCCACGAAACCATTGCTTTTATCTCGAAAATAAACAAAAGACTTGAAATTTAGGGGAGAGTTTTAGTCGGTGCCAACCCTCACAGTATTTGACTGGTCCTTAATTTTGACTATGATTTTTCAAGTCATAACAATTTAGAAATTGCAAGAGACGTGAAATAAATTGTTTTAACGGTGGAACATGAAGCAGATAAAGCTACAAACAATAGCATATAATTTCATTCACTGATGTTCCCTTAACTAATATAGCTATTCGTTGGGGTGACGTTCTAGATGCTTTTACAGTCAGCTGACGCTACTGGTCTGTGATCTCTGTCTTGAATAGCAGGGCCGCGGTGCTGTAACCTGTCCAGTCATTTATGTTTGGCAAACCAGATTCTCTCTGTCTGCCTCTCTTTCATCCGCCATCCACAGTGCGTTGAAGGATTGCTTTGGACAGGAAGTTGTGGCAGAATATTCGATCTTTCATCATTTTTCTTGTTCATGGGGGTGATTCCTGCCTGCCAGTGTGTTTGTGGACTTATAAAAGCTGTTCATTTTGAGCTAACGGATGTGTAGTAAGCTTCCTAAGCATTTGTGCTCAAATGCCAGAATTATTCATTCTACATCAACCGCCAGAGTCCAACTCCCACACACATATATACGGATGGAAGTCTCCAGGAACTTGGATTTTAACAGAATGCTTGTAAGATATATGCCTGGATTTAGAATCCCTATTCCTTTTTGAGTCTATCTATCTATCTAACTATCGATCGATCTATCTATCTATCTATCTATCTATCTATCTATCTATCTATCTATCTATCTATCTATCTATCTATCTATCTATCTGTCGGTCTGTTTGTCTAACTATCTATCTAAATATATATATACATGATCCCTATTGATCGGAATTTTACCCCTTTTTTTCCTCTTCGTCCCCAAAAAGAAAAGCTCTACTTGGTATTTTGTCCCTTCTGTTTTCAGCCCTGCGTGACTAATAAAGAAATCTATCTACCTATATATACGTGTGTGTGTGTGTGTAGAAGTATGAATGTATGTTGTATGTATTCATGTATGTATCTATATCTGTGTGTGTGTGTGTTTGTATGTGTGTGTGTCTATGTAGCGGGGGAAAATGTGTATTTTGAAACTGGTAAAGGATACGAAAAATTTGACCTAAGTAAAAATTCCAATATTTCGATAGTTGAGACTCTTTCGTGTTATTTATGTTACAGAATATCCCCTTCCCTCCAAATCCGTATTTTAGATGTTCAACCGATTCCTTCATCTTGAACTGGGCATGAAGTCAAGACAGCCTTTTTCAAATTCATCTGAATTCCAATATGACAGCTAAACCTTACGCGATTACAAAGACGCCAGCAAAATCTCATTTCGCCACAGAACGAAACAGTTAAGTACACATGTTATCCGAATTGACTCCTCGAACGAAGACTGAGCTGACAGCCATATTTCATTAGATTAAGTTTCAGTGGTCACTTATTGAATGTTACTTCATTTGTTAAATATCTAAATCTACTTTCAGATATATATCTAAAGCTATCAATAACGGAATATTGTCAGATTTTCATATTAAATCGTCTCCTTCGTTACTACCTATTCAGATATTTCGTGTCATTATGATCAGACCAGAAGGAATTATTGGTACGTTTATGATCAAAAATAGCCAGTTGCAAAACTTCGATCAATGTAGTGTTTTATTATATAGGGAAGTAAAATCAACAAAGACGAAATAAAAGACAGTTTTCGACCTAGCTGGAATTTTTCGGCGAGGTTTCAATTGCAATGTTTATAATATTAAGTATATACAAACACACACACACGTATACACAAACACAAACACAAACACACACACACACACACAAACACACACACACACACACAAAACACACACACACACATATATATATATTATACATGCCCATATACATGTACATACATATATTCGTATATATATATATATATTCATAAGTATTTGTATATACATATATATATATTCGTGTAAATATATATATATATATATATATTCGTCATATACATATATTCATATATACTTTATAATTAGGGTTCAGCAAAGATTAGCTTCACCACATACCGAAGTTTAGAAATAGCAGTCAAAAAATCTTAGCTATTCCTTCTACTTTAAAAAAGGACTCCCAGAAAACCAAAGTACTTGAAAACAATTCACGCAGGCAAAGGGGAAAAATAACGAAAACCAATCGATATTAGGTTAGCCACGTACGCGCGTTTCGGAATTAGATCGGTATAGAGAATAAAGAATTATACTTTACCCGACCATTTTTGACTCATCAGCGTGGGATTACTCCAATATTAAATATTAAATATTAAATTCGAAGGCACTGGAAAATATCTCTCCACCTAACGGTATCAGAGAGGTCATATTCAGTGCTAGTGCCGCCAAATTCAAAAGACGAATGAGAGTTCATCACCTTCCCCTGCCCATTAGCGCGTGCCGCCAGGTAAGATGCTACAGAGAGAAACTGTAGTTTGTTATCAGGGAGAAAGATTCCATTATCAATAATAACAAAGGGTAAAATTAATTAATTAAGAAGTAATCAGTAATTTTACCAGGTAAAATTCGGCATGAAAAAGACCATTTCATGGGTAAGATTAAGTAATACTTTATAATTAGGGTTCAGCAAAGATTAACTTCACCACATACCGAAGTTTAGAAATAGCTATTTTTTGACTGCTATATATACACACACACACACACACACACACACACACACATATATATATATATATATATATATATATATATATATATATATATATATATATATATGACCTCGTGTGTACCCATGGCGATTTTTTCCTCTGTCTTCCCTTCTCTGGATCTTTCCTTCTCCTATGTTTCCGACGAAGAGCTCCGCTCGAACGTTTAAACCCTCCTTCTTTCCTTCTTTCCTGAGCGTCCAATAATACTATATTTGTTCCACGTTCTCGCGTTGTTGTGTTTTTTTGTGTTTTCTTGTTTGGATTAACTTTATATATATATACGTGTGTACATCTGTATGTATGTATGTATGTATGTATTTTGCATATTCATTTGCTTGTGTGATCATATTTACTCTCTTTTACTTGTTTCAGTCATTTGACTGCGGCCATGCTGGAGTACTGCCTTTAATCGAGCAACTCGACCCCGGGACTTATTCTTTTGTAAGCCCAGTACTTATTCTATCGTTTATTTTGCCGAACCGCTAAGTAGCGGGGACATAAACACACCAGCATCGGTTGTCAAGCAATGCTAGGGGGACAAACACAGACACACAAACATATACACACACATACACATATATATATATATATACATATATACGATGGGCTTCTTTCAGTTTCTGTCTACCAAATCCATTCACAAGGCTTTGGTTGGCCCGAGGCTATAGTAGAAGACACTTGCCCAAGGTGGCACGCAGTGGGACTGAACCCGGAACCATGTGGTTGGTAAGCAAGCTACTTACCACACAGCCACTCCTGCATATTTGCATATTATTTTGCATTTTATTATAAATACCAAACAACACCACCGAGGAATCGACGTGAGCTTAAATAGTAAACCGTGATGTGGCGAGGGGTTACTGTATTTTATTTTAACTTCTCCTGAACGGAAGGATGATAGGTAAAGAGAAAAGATCACTAGCAAGGCACGAACGCAAAACGTCTACGAATGCCAAGAATTACCTCCGGCTTTTGCTGTACAGCGTTATATGGAATTATGCCAATCTAACACTATCATCAGCATCAGCACCATCGCCAATCCAACAAAAACAAGAACAACTACTACTACTACTACTGCTACTACTATATTTTATATGACAGGACGAGAATAACATGGAATAGAAAATATATACTGAAATCAGATACAGCTTATCTGAACCAGCATCAGAAAATAAGATTTGCATAATACAATTTATTTACAAAGTAATGCTACCGACTTAAGAGGAGGAAAAAAAAACCACATTTTGAGCAGGAAAGCATTTCAAAATGGACATATATATATACAGCGAATATAAATCCTTTACTAATGAAGGTTTGTCAATCTGAAAACTACAAACCAACCAATTATAATTGCCTTGACAAATATGAGAAACTCATTAAATGCGAGACTATCTTTTAAAATAAAATGATAAAAGAAGGAAAATATTTAAAATGATTTCGTAAAATGTTGAGTTTAAACATTGCTTGTCAAATATAGATAAATATTGTTTGGATAGTCTTTTTGAAGATAAGCTTTGAAAATATCTCATTGTCAGCTTATAAATTGACAATGGCGCTTGTTAGATTTTTGCAAGTGTCAGATGCTGGATTGCGGTCATGCCGCAGCAATGCTTGCAATGGCGTCACGTGATTATTTTTCTTTCTCTTCAGTGTATTATGCAGTAATTATTGTAATCGGTTTCTACTCATTAGAGCGGAAAGTACAATGTATTTTCGACAGAATCATCTCCGTATAGTGACATAAATAACTTTTAGGATATTGAGAGCGATTTACACAAAAATAAATGCACATGCGCACATAAAAATCGGAGAGGAGTGAAAATATATATATATATAATATATATATATATAATACATACATATATATATAATATATACATATATATATATATACACATATACATATATATATATATATATATATATATATATATATATACATATATATATATATATTATATATTATATATAATATATATATATATATATATATATTATATATATATATATATAATATATATATGTATATATAATATATATAATATATATATATATATATATATATATATGTATATATATATATATATATATATATATATATATATATAATATATATATATATATATATATATATATATATATATGACGGGCATCTTCCAGTTACCGTCTACCAAATCCACTCACAAGGCTCTAGTGGGCCCGAGGCTATAGTAGAAGACATTTGTCCAAAGTGCCACGCAGTGGGACTGAATCCAGTACATGTGGTTGGTAAGCAAGCTACTTACCACATAGCCACTCCTATAGCTCTATGTGCGACGATTTCATCTCAATCGAAGGAGAGGAGCTTTTTCTGTCCGGGTTGCGGATCCGTGGAATAAGCTGCCGGACGAGATAGTGAAGATGCCGACGACCGCTCGGTTCAAAGTCTTTCTCTTGACCAGAAATGGCCTGAACTCTTTGCATGACCACCCTCCCTGTACATAACTCCATGTCCCCCTACATGGCCTTGCTTTTTGCCTTTTGAGCCAAAAAATTAACTTAACTTATACACTGAACGATCTAGGCTAATCAACCAGACATTATCATTAAAGACAGAGAAGAAAATACTCGTAGACTAACAGATGTAAGTGTTCCCACTAATAAAAAATAACTTGTAAAGGAATTTGATAAATTAAGTAAATATAGGACCTGGAAATTGAAATACGAAAGATGTGGCATATTAAAGCGATAATTGTTCCTGTTATTGTGGGTACTCTAGGTATGATAAGAAAGGGATGTCAGAAACATCTAGATAACATCCCAGAAGAACCATATCTCAGAAAAACCCAAAAGATTCTGCTTGCAAGTACTGCCCACATTCCTTTACTGAGAAGTTTTTTGTATGGGTAGGCACTGTCATATCACTTTACATGCATGTTCTTATCTTATGTTACATAGTTTTATATCGCTGCGTCACTCAGTATTTCAAATATTGAAATCTAAGCGCTCATCGAGGAGACCTGATCTGTGTTATCAAGGTTAGGTCTGTGACCAAGCGGCATTCTGCTAACCTTACCGACCCTCTATTTTTGCCTAGATCCATTCAGAGCGTTCTATCGGTGCGTTCTATTCTGTACCTAGAGCGTTCTATCTGTGGCTCTTCCAATCATTCCATAAGTCTTCCTCAACGTTTGCCCCACCCCCACTGTCAAACAGCTGATACTACATCCCTTGTTGTGGCTGTCTCAATGAATACTTAGCTATCTTCCTTTCGCGTTTGTTTGCCTTTATTTATGTTTCTGTTTATTCGTGATATTCAGGAAACATTATTAGAATCCCTAAATCAAAAGTGCTTTGTTGTTGTTTATATTCTCAAACATTTATCATTTAATATTTCGGGTAAAAATACACATTTTCATGAAAGCATAATCACAGGAGGTTCTATCTGGCTTTATTAGTTTGAAGTTGCATAGTGATACAAAACTGCAATGAAATCAAAATCGATCATTCCCAAGCCCTGAGGGTCTGCAAAATGCTTTAAGATAAAAGTTTAATCTCGTTTTCAAATTTATTTATAATCTTTACCAAACTCGGTTTCCTAAATGACCATTTTTAGTATTTGTATACGCCGCAGTGCCTTAAGCAAACTGAAAGTTTTTAATATATACTCATATACATCTTCACACACGTACGTGCATGAATACATAAAAATCATGTCTATAGAAATACTCATCTATATCTTTGCATGTATACTGTAGCTATATAGAGTACAAGTACACACACACTCTACCAACCTACAATCACATCACACATGTATGTGTATGTGTGAGTGTATGTGTGCATGTATGCATATATCTATACAGACATGAATATGTTGTGTCTGTAAATAGATACAGAAATACACGTACACAACATATACACACACCTACTAGTACACACATACACACACACATATATATATATATATATATATATATACATACATATATATACATATATGTATACACATATATACGTATACACACATAGATATGCATATATATACATATACATGTACATATATATATACATATATATACACATATATACATACATATGTATATATATGTATATATATATATATATATATATATATATGTATACATACTTATGAGTGTTTGTGTGTCTACGTATGCATGTATGAATGTATGTATGTGTGCGTGTTTGTGTGTGCATGTAAAGATTTATTTGTGCGTGTGTATGTGAACAAAAACGAAATCAACGAACATTAATATATCGTGCACGATACGTGTACACTTGTGGTGCTTTCATCTTAGTTTTATCGCACATTTCAAAATTAAGTTTCTATGCGGAATCGAAGAGACACAGAAAGATTTACCATGAATGAATGTATTATCGTATTAAATGTGTCTACGGAAATAAATGACACACAAAAAACAAACTATGATATAACGTTTTTTTAGATGTTTTTCTTTTACCATTTCCATTATACGTGTCTATTTTTTTGTATTATTTATGTATAATTTAGAATAGTTTTTAGGATTCACCAAAAGCTATCTCTAAACAATGCATAATAATTATTCTTTGCAGGTAGCAAATAAATAAATATTATTACAAGTGAATGATCGAGTGTTTCTATAAATGTTCTTCTCTCCTTCCTGTTTAAGCGTTCTGTTATTGTTTGCGGGTAATTTTTTTCTCCAGTCGGGGAGGGAGGTACTTGTATCTGCTTAACTTCTTATTGGTTTGCCTTTCACTTGTCTTGTTTTTAAATGGTTTTTCTACCTCGAGATATTTTTACATATATATTGGCTTTTTATCGTTGGATGTATGTATGGGCGCATATAAATACGTATGATATATGCATCCATACACACGCACACTCACATATACAAAGATAGATAAATAGATAGATAGATAGATTTGGCCATGGATATAATGGCAAAGATAGACAAAATTACAAAAATATATAGATAGATGGATACATACATACATACATACATACGTTAATAAACAAAAAAATACATACACACATAGGTGCATATTTGCAGTTGTTTGTATGTGCATGTATAATCCAATATATTTTGATATATGACGCATTGTATATATATATATATATATATATGTAAGTACGTATGTAGAAATATCTAAATATGTGTATGAATACGCACACACGTATGTACATGTATACATGTGTGTATGTATATATATGTATATGTGTGTATGTATATATATATATGTATATATATATATATATATATACACACACACACACACACACACACATATATATATATATGGATATGGCTACATAGGTTTTACGTGGGAACAAATCGAAAAGTTTTCTACAAAAAAATACACTTGATATAATCCACATTGTGTGTATATGAATTAAAATTTTCCAAAATTTAAGTGAAAACAAAAAACAAATCTGGTACAGAATCTATTACAAACACTCTTGTTATTGCATCGCATTTAACATTGATTGGTGAAAAAAACTGAAGTGTTTGTCGCTATTTACACGGCAACAGATAAATGTAAGATAAATTCAATATATGGTCGTTATATCTGTGTGCGTTTGTGTGTGTATGTGTGTATGTGTGTGTGCTTTTGTGTGTGTGCGTGTGCGTTGTGTGTGGATGTATCTACGTGTGCGTATGTGTGTGTATGGGAGTACGTATGCATATGTGTGTAAGTATGTACTCAAAACGTAGCGGCAGACGAAATACTTCTAAGCATTTCGCCCGGCGTGCTAACGTTTCTTATTTCTTTACTACCCACAAGGGGCTAAACACAGAGGGGACAAACAAGGATAGGCAAACGGATTTAGTCGATTATATAAACCCCAGTGCGTAACTGGTATTTATTTAATCGACCCCGGAAGGATGAAAGGCAAAGTCGACCTCGGCGGAATTTGAACTCTGAACGTAACGGCAGACGAAATATGGCTACGCATTTTGCTCGGCGTGCTAACGTTTCTGCTAGCTCGCCGCCTTGTGTGTATATATACGTATATGTATAGACAAAAATGTCTGAGTCCTGCTCGTTTTGAGAGAGATTGCATCTTTTAAGGTCGCATGTGCAAATGCTGAAACAATTGCCGATTGGAACAGACATACAATGAACATAGACTTTTGTATTGAATAATGTTTCCATTGTTATTCCCTGCTAATAATATATTTAGCAATAATCAATAACGCATTAAATGTGTGCATCGTCAATGTTTATCAACAGTCTACGCTATAAATTAAATAACTGTTTCAGCTCCAAAAGGCAAAACAGCTGCTGAGCGCACACTGAGTCTAGGGGTCCTGTTCTGATGTATAAATGATGCGGACTGCTGTCAATAAGCTAAAAGAATGCCCCGAGAAAGCCACCTCGACTGATTGTCATTCAATAACAAAATGACACACACAAGGCTCTGGCCCATTAGCATGCTGTCTCTTGTTTCTGTCTCTTTTGTCGCTCTTTTAAGAGTCTCAGCTGCTCGTATCCGGCTTCTTTACATATTCTTCCAGTCGTCTAGCACTGTATGAAGCTATATTTCTTTATCGTTGACAACAGGCGCAGGCGTGGCTGCGTGGTACGAAGATTGCTTCCCAACCACGTGGATCCGGGTTCAGTGTCACTGCGCGGCACCTTCAGCAAGAGTATAGCCAGCCTCGGGCCGACCAAAGACCCGTAGGTGGATTTGGTACATAGAAACTGAAAGAAGCCAGTCGTATATGTATTGCCGTGCTCGCTTAGCCAGCAGAGTGGCGTCATTCGAAGGCTAAAACAATGCGAACGCATTGTAACCAGCGATGTGTAACAACATCTGATGGTCTGGTCGGTCACGTGATATATATATATATATATATATATATATATATATATATATATATATATATATATATATATATAACCTCTGTATATTTCTGTTAACTCTATCAGTTGAAGAACGAGGGCTCGACACGTAAAATACTTTCTCACTTTCCCGAGTGTCAGCAATCGCCCCGTACCAACTTCGATCTACATGCCAATAACTTTTACATCAACATCAAATGAACTGTTTCTTTTTATTATTCTATGTTTTACATTTACTTTAAATTTGTACAATTTTGCTCCAAGTCTCACCCAGAAACCTCAAGAGACAACAAGTTGGAAGTTCATATTGGTATTGTTGTTGTAATTATTATTATTATTATTCAGTAGTTTTATTTTTATAGCGTGCTTTCACTTCACTACCGAGCGCACTCTGTGTGCCTTAGGTATGTGCTGTGATTTGTTGTGATGCTCTGGTGGTTATTGTATGGAAAGTGTTCTGCGTAGGATGTGTGCAGTGCCTAGTAGTGCAATTTTCTGTATGTTATATGTGTTTGTAAGTCCTGGTGTTTTTGTTATGTATTTGTCTGAATATTTTTTTATCATGCCTTATTATTATTATTATTATTATTATTATTATTATTATTATTATTATTATTATTATTATTATTATTGCTATTATTAATATTATTATTATTTATACGGTACAGTATATGGCAAATAGCTGCTTTAAAGTTTGAGACAGTTCAGTCGGTTGAGATTAACCACTCACTTTCGTTTCAGAAGAACGTTTTAAGCCAGCTTTAGTCGCATCTCTAATGGATAAATCTTATCTCGTACATGATTCACTCGTTAAGCTTGCGCCCATACTGGGGCAACGCCACGATGCGTTAATCGAACAGATCGTCTCCTAGCATTTAATTTTCTATTAGAGTCTGGTACGTATTCCAGCAGTCACTGTTGCCGATCGACTAGGATGAGAAGACGTAAACAAACGAAGACAGGTTCTTAAACAGTGGGTAAAAATGTAAACGCAAAGACACACGTACATAGCCGTATACACACACACACACACACACACACATATATATATATATATATATATACACACGACGGTATTTCACACAGTTTCCCACTGCCAAAATTCACTTATAACGCATTGATTGTCCTGGGTCTATAATTGAAGACATTTGTTCGGGGCGCCGATGAATGGTGTTGAACGTGAAACCGCGTGGTCACAAAGCAAGCCCTTATTCCCACACGGAGACAAAATAAAATATATTGAGAAGGCTACGGGCATGTCACCCAATAAGATCTAATACAATCTGCAATGTTAAATCACGTCTCTTCTATTCCGTGAGTGTCATTCTGTTCAACCGCCACCACATAATCAGATTATCCCTTCAAACCCCGACCCTTAACCCAATGGAATATTTTCCCCCCTCATGTATTTCTTACAGCTGTTGACTTGCAACAGCCTAAACGGAATAGTAATGGCGGTGAACTGACAGAATCGTAAAGACGTCGGACAAAATAATTTGCAGCATTTTATCTGGCACTTTAAACTCTGGATAAAAATTCCGGCTGGGGTTAACTTTGACTTTAATCCCTGCCTAGTCTAGATAATGTTGGCACTTCGAGAATTACGCCGACAGGGTTCTGGTTAATCCGATCTACAGAACAATCTGCTCATTAAATTAGCGTGCAAGTCGCTGTGCACTATACGGAGACGCGTATCTTTAATGGAAGAATCAGAACGTTACAAGTCTGGCCTTTTTAATTACAAGTACAACTTATTTTTGCCAGCTGACTCAAATGGAGTAACATGAAATAAAGAGCCTTGCTCAAGGACACAACACAATGCTGCCATTCGATCGTGAAACGAATGCTTTACCACTAAATCATGCCCCTTTACAGGTTGGGAAAATAAAATACCAATCAAGTGATGAGATCGATGTAAATAAATTATGCTGCCCCTCATATGTTGCTGATCTTAAACCCTGCAACAGACTAACATCATGTTCAGTTTGTGGGTGGGGGTTGTGATCTCGGCAACAAATACGGCATGGAAACCCGGTACTGGGGCCCTTACGTTTTAGGACACAAAGAAGGGGAAACGGAGCATTGATGACATCAAGATCAACAATTTTGAAGGGAGTGCAAAAACATGGATTCTTCATATCCTCCAGACACATCGGGGAAGGACCTTGCTCCCAAAAAGAATAATAAAAATATGCATATTTAAATAGTGTAAACCATTTACACTTCAACATAATATTTATGAGAACACAAAAGCACAGTTTTAGAGAAAACCGGTGGTGGTCTATAGCGACAATACGTGCCTGTGTGTGTGGTGGTGTATTATGATGACGTATATATATATATAATATATATATTATATATATATATTAATAATATATATATATATATATATATAATGTACATATATAATATATATATATGTACATATATAATATATATATATATATATATATATATATATATATATATATATATATACGTATACATCTATGTACTGATATTTATGAGTTTCAATAAGTTCATCTGATTATCCTAAACACCACACACATACATGTACATACGCGCACACACAAACACACACACATACATACATGTACATACGCGCACACACAAACACACACACATTAAATATACGTATATATATATATATATGTATATATACATATAATTGTATCTGCATATACATATATATGCACAAACACATATATACATACCTATACCCACATACATGCATATGTATCTATATACACACATATATATATATCTAGTAGATATATATATATATATGTATACATACATGTGTGCATATACATATATATGTGTGTGTATATATATGTATATATAATTATATATATATATTTATATATATGTATATATATATGTATGTATGTATGTATATATATATTTATATACATGTTATAGTCGTTATTATTGATAATTTAGATAATTTCGTCTATGTGAGAGTCGAAGGCTCTATTATTTATATTTCAACTACTTAACAAACAAAGTATTATAAAAAACAATACTTCTACCAAAAACAATAGGAAAAACATCATGCAAATAAATAGATACCATTAAACTATGTGTAAACTAAAACAAATAATAATAACAATAATAATAATAATAATAATAATAATAATAATAATAATAATAATAATAATAATAATAACAATAAAACAAGGCTGAATATCGGAACAATAGCGATAGACTGGTTACAAGTCTATAAAGGTTCGGTGAGGAGGTCGGGGCTATGAAAATAATTGAGAGAGACAGGAATAAATATAAAAAAAGGAAAATAAATAAATCTTCATTATATTCTAAGAGGAATGGAGACACATGTGTATATATATATATATATATATATATATATATATATATATAGATATATATATATATATACATATATATATATCATATATATCTATATAATATATATATATATATATATATATATATATATATATATATATATATATATATTATATATATATATATATATATTATATATATCATGTATGTATTATATATGTATATATATAAATATGTACATATATGCTGGACTGCTGAAATCTACAGTGTTTTCCTTTTCATTCTCTCTGTTTATTTTTTTTTCAATTCCTTTCTGTCGAACAGCGTGGGCTCGAAACGTAAAAGCCTTTTTCATCATCTCGAGCGTCAAACTGCTACACTTGCTTGCTGTTCATACACCTGCCTTCGTCTTTTGTTTTTCTATACATTTCAACTATAAATATATATATATATATATATACTTTATTTAAAGCAGCAGAAAATTCAACAAAATCTGTTACTCTGAGTTTCTCGTTGCCGTTCATCAGACAGTTTTTTCGACCTTGTTTCACATTTATGTGTTTACTCCGGTATATATATATATATACATATATGACGGCCTTCAACACAGTTTCCTTCTACCAGATTCACTCATTAACTTTGGCTGGGGAGGAGATTTATTAGAAGGTGCCTCACAGTGGGACTGAGCACGTGTTTGCAAATTGAAATGTTTAACCTCACGGCTGTGTCTCGCCTTCTGAATCACATAGAATGTGTCTGTGAATGTTTGTGTGAGTGAGCATGTGCATGTGTTTGTGTGTATGTGTGTGTGTGTGCCTGTGTGTATGTGTGTGTAACAGGAGATACTGTCGTGAGAACAATTTTTAAATCCGTCACAGGAGAAGGATACTCAAACAAGATTTACTCGTTATATATCTATGGAAACACACCCTCACGTACACACTCACGTACGCATGCACGCGCTCACACACACACTCACATGTACACACATACATACATATATATATAGAAGGCGAGAACTAGAGCTTGATGAAGTCGTAGAAATTCTACGGCAACCAGTTCTGAATCTTTCCGGACGTATAGCAAAGAACCAAAACCTGCTGTGAAATATATGGATTTCTAGCACCAAAACTCTCCAGCCAAGGATTGACCACCGCCTCCAACAGTTTCACATCACCATTGTAATTGACCGTAAGGCCCTGTTCAAGGATTCAATTAAGACAGATATTTTCGCGTGCTTGAAATCACCTCAACATTCTATTTTACTCGTTTTGTTTCCATTGACAGGAAAAAGCTTAAAAACAGTGGAAGCACTCCGTTCGGTTACGACGACGAGGGTTCCGGTTGATCCGAATCAATGGAACAGCCTGCTCGTGGAATTAACGTGTAAGTGGCTGAGCACCCCACAGACACGTGTACCCTTAACGTAGCTCTCGGGGATATTCAGCGTGACACAGAGAGTGATAAGGCCGACCCTTTGAAATACAGGTACAACAGAAACAGGAAGTAAGAGTGAGAGAAAGTTGTGGTGAAAGAGTACAGCAGGGATCACCACCACCCCCTGCTGGAGCCTCGTGGAGCTTTTAGGTGTTTTCCCGGTCTGGGAATTGAAACCGCGATCCTATGACCGCGAGTCCGCTGCCCTAACCACTGAGCCATTGCGCCTCCTTAAAAACAGTACAAGTAATATAAATGAAAGAGCGAAAGAGAAATACAAAGATATGGGATGGTCGTAGCTAGATTGTCATTGATTATACCTATGGCTTAATAGTTAGAGCGTCGGGGTGATAATCATGAGGCTGTGAGTTTGATTCCCGGTCCGGGCTGTGTGTTGTGTTCTTGAGCAAGACATTTTATTTTATTTCACATTGCTCCAGTTCACTCAGCTGTAGAAATGATTTGCGTTTCTGGCGCCCAGCTGTGTCGAAGTTTGCCTTTCCTTTGGATAACATCGTTTGGGGTAAAGAGGGGGCATCTGCTGGTCTTCCATAAACAATCTTACCCGGACTTGTGCCATCCAGGATAACTGTTTAGGAGCAATCCCATTGTCATTCATCAGCGAAGGGTGTCTACTTTATACGTCTACTCAATCAGGGCTCACTAGTGGCTACCTAGAATAACAAAACACACAATATCTTCAGCAACACAAACAAAATACTGGGCTTGAAAGCAATCTAAGGGTCACACTAAAATTTGTATTTACGTTAAAATAAATAACAAAAGTTCTTCTCAAGATATACTTTTCTGTCGAGAGGTAAATAAGGCAGCCTCTACGTGGTTGGAAGAACTGCTAGAAATAGCACCCAAATTATATACCTCATTACATAGATTCGTTTATAAACTTTATTCCAATGTAATATCGCAGAACGTGCATTAAAGAATGAAATTTGAGATGAAAAAATAAACATTTGAACGCCAGGAAAGGGAACGATCATGATTAGAATGCCTTTGATCAGAGGTCGGATTGATCAGGGCTGGTTGACCTACAAGAACAATTACTACTACTACTGCTGCTACTAATACTACTACGACTACGACTACTACGACTACTAATTATTTTGAAACAATCTAACCGTGTACCTCTGCACGAAAAGACTACCTGCAAACATCTTTTAACAATTATTTGTATGTATGCATATATATATATATAATATATATATGTTATGTATTATATATATATATATATATATGTATATATATATATATATATATGTGTGTGTGTGTGTGTGTGTAGATAGATATAGATATAGTTGTATGGCTTGTATCGCTGTATGGATGTATATAGGTATATATATATATATATATGTATATGTATATGTATATATATGGATGTATATATATATATGGATATATATTGGTATATATGTATAATATATATATATATATATATATAATATATATATTATTAATATATATATATATATATAATATATATACAACACACACATACATGTATGTAAGTCTAATTGATTCCGTAAAAAGAGCTTGTCTTCGTTTTCTTTTATTTCCATTTTATTTTTAGTTTCATTTATATTGTTTATTTTTCACGTGTTAATTGATATTTAGTTATATTTCTTTGTCATAAAATCATCCAATCAAAGAAAATAAACATAAATATCATTCAACTTCAGAAAGGTTACACATAAGAACGAAGGAGAATAGATTTTCCCAACTAGAAACTCTTTTTAACCATTGTTGTCAGGAACAAAGCCACCGACGTCCCCGAAGCTGTTTAACACGTACGACCTCACACATACACATATAGACACACACACATATACACACATATACACGGATGCACGCACGCATGTTTTGCACAAAAGCACATACATACAGCAAAAAGCATACACGCACACATGAGAAGAGATACGTAGCATCTGGGATGTCATCAATGAAGGCATTATGCAGGTAAATGAGCACGAAGCTGGAAATGTATATCTAAGCATTGGCACAGACATACATTCAGGTATCCATCTGTCTATCAATCTATCTATCTGCATGACTCTTTCTCTTACTCTCTCATTCTCCCTCCCTCTCTGTTATATATATATATATATATATATATATATATATGTATGTATATATATATATATAACATGGATACATATATATTCATATATCTGATGGACAAAAAATTATTTATGCGCGTGTATGTATGCATGTCTGTATATATGTGTACATATATCTATCTGTATGTATATGCAGACAAATACATAGATAGACAGACAGACAGACATATACATACATATATATATGTACGTGTATATATATATACAGAAAGTTAGATATATGCATATATTTATATATATATTATATATTTATATATATGTATACATATATATATATATATGCATACACATAGCATATACATCTGTGCGTTCGTGTATGTGCGTGTGTTTGCGTGTGTGTATGTGTGTGTCATATTACTTTTGTCGTCCCTTAATCATTGCCTTACTACACTTGTCTCCGTATCAATATTCGCATTGCCACCCCCCTTTCTTCAGTTCCCACCCTCGCTACCGCCTTTGATTGAATGGTTTCTTCATATCAATACAGATCTATTTTTAATTAAAAATTCGCAACACGATTAATAGAGATAAAGAAATTTACCACGCAGTTTTTACCGATTCCTTCATAACGAAAATACCAATTACATTCTCTTTATATTTTCTTTATTCCGTACCATTCTGTGAGTTAGTATGAATTCCAATGAATGCTACAATGATGGCTACATTTGATTCAGAATCTATACCTATCACCCACCTGTCGTTTCCATAGACTAAACGTAGTACTGAAGTATGTGTCGCCTAAATAGATATTTATGCTGTTACGTAATATTACCGCCTGCGGCTTTCGTTAACATTTTCACATTACATGATCTGATAAAACGACATATTGTATCGTAAATAAGTCATTGTCAGATCTAACACAAGATCATCACAAATTCCTTATTGAAAAGATAAAGTATTTCTGATGTAATATATATTAATTTACGGTTAGAGAATATCATATACATTCCTTAACTCCTATCTTGCATCTGTTTTCACCCCGCTCGATACTAGCGACAGCTTCAATTAATTTTGTGTGCTTATGATTTAGAAACACGTTTCGTTTCTTCCTATAAATAATTGATTGTTTCCCTTACTACTAATCGCTATATAGTTTTCTTGTTTATTTTCTATATTGTGTTCATTTTAATTTCGGCTTGTCGGTTTTGCATTCTAACCTACCTGTAACAATGAAATAAGCTGTCATTGACTAGCCCGCTCCCCAGAAATTTCAGGGCTTGTGCCTATAGTAGGCAAACCTAAAATAATAAATCCCTACATGGTCATGAAGCTATACTCTAGTTACGGTTCATTGACGACGCCATTTTTTTTTTGTAAGGAACAGAGGATAGTTTAACCAAGTTTTTACATTGCTGTGACTGCTTCGCGGAAGAACGTGGTCTTAAGTCCAAAATAAAATTCACGCCGAGCTTTTCAAAAACTATACTCTTTACTCTTTACTCTTTTACTTGTTTCAGTCATTTGACTGCGGTCATGCGGGAGCACCACCTTTAGTCGAGCAAATCGACCCCGGGACTTATTCTTTGTAAGCCCAGTACTTAATCTATCGGTCTCTTTTGCCGAACCGCTAGGTGACGGGGACGTAAACACACCACCGTCGGTTGTCAAGCAATGCTAGGGGGACAAATACACACACACATACACACGCATACACATATATATATATATATATATATATATATATATACGACAGGCTTCTTTCAGTTTCCGTCTACCAAATCCACTCACAAGGCATTGGTCGGCCCGGGGCTATAGCAGAAGACACTTGCCCGAGATGCCACGCAGTGGGACTGAACCCGGAATCATGTGGTTGGTTAGCAAGCTACTTACCACACAGCCACTCCCGCGCCTATGCGTCGAATTTTTGAACAAAAAAGTCAAGTTTTCGGAAGGCCGAATTGTCACAGACATATTTTTCAAACACACGTCATCCCATATTTATCGCCACTCTGATCATCCACATCATATAATCAGATCAAATCCGAAGTTTGAAGGATTAGACGTTTTTTCACAGACACTGGAAATTATTGGTAACATGCAAATACTTTTGTGCAGCATTATGTAAAGCTAGGTTATCGGGAAACACGATTATAGGAAATCGCAAATGACAAAGCTGAAATTAGTAGTGCTAATTAAACATTCACACCTAATTTTAGCAGTCAGAAAATAGCTTATGGCCGAATAAGGTGATTTTCCACTATGGCATCTGCTTGGTTATCCTGAATTTCTTGATTTGTCTTAACAATAATATTCCAAAGGATTGTATCTTCAACATTCCGGACAACCTCTAGTGGTTTATGTTCCTACCAATTTTCTTTCTAACGGGGGACGTATGCACGACATATTGACCAGGGCATGAGGAATTACAACCGTGTTTCGTGGTCTGCTACTACAACAGCTCCTTTATAGGATCCTGTTAGCTCAAGACACCATCAGGAGGAAACACGTCCGGTTTCGGCCTCTACTCCTCTACCGTTTTGACGTGGCGTCCCCCAGCTCTGGAGTTGGGTGCATATATTCTTTCTTGTTATGCCAGAAGTTTTTCGACCAGGGTCTATATGGTCATTAGGGGGTCAATGTAAGATTTTTTGATGACATGCGTGTGCAATAGATTTCTTATGCGTCTACAATACACAAAATATTTTAAATTGGTAAAACCAATTCCTAATAATATTTAATTATGAAACTAATGGTAGGATCTTATATTATATATATATATATATATATATATATATATATATATATAGGCGCAGGAGTGGCCGTGTGGTAAGTAGCTTCTTTACCAACCACATGATTCCGGGTTCAGTCCCACTGCGTGGCAACTTGGGCAAGTGTCTTCTGCTATAGTCCCGGGCCGACCAATGCCTTGTGAGTGGATCTGGTAGACGGAAACTGAAAGATGCCTGTCGTATATATGTAGATATATATATATGTATGTATGTGTATGTGTTTGTGTGTCTGTGTTTGTCTCCCTAGCATTGCTTGACAACCGATGCTGGTGTGTTTACGTCCCCGTCACTTAGCGGTTCGGCAAAAGAGACCGATAGAATAAGTACTGGGCTTACAAAGAATAAGTCCCGGGGTCGATTTGTTCGACTAAAGGCGGTGCTCCATCATGGCCGCAGTCAAATGACTGAAACAAGTAAAAGAGTAAAAGAGTAAAGAATATATATATATAATTATTTGAGGGAATATATTCCTAACTTACAGGGAAAATTCAATTTTGAAATACTAAATCAAATTTCATAAAATATAATAAATACATATATAAATTAGAAAAAAACTACCTTTTATCAATTCAAAACGAACAATTAAATAACACCATCTAGAATATTACATATAATAAAAATATTAAAATTAAAATAACAATAATATTAATAATAATAATATACCTATTATTATTTTAATTTTAATTTTAATATTTCTATTATATGTAATTTTCTAGATGGTGTAATTTAATTGTTCGTTTTGAATTGATAAAAGGTATTTTTTAATTTATAATATTTATATATATATATATATATATATATATATATATATATATATATATATATATATATACATGGAATGGCAATGGAGGTCCAGTAGGGTAGAATAGAAATCAAAGAGGTCCAGTGGCAACAAATGGCTGAGAGCCACTGAGTTATGTTGTTGCAAGAATTCTGTTGAGGCTAAATCGACTGCATACAGAGATTACGTGGTCGATTGTCTCTTTATTTTCTTCGCATACGCTGCACCAACGAACTGCTTGTCATACGCCAGAACACCACACTGCTAACCCCTACTTGGAAGCCGCTTACTACCACCGCCCTTCTTCCCATGAAATGCACTTAAAAAAACACAGATAAACAAACATTACAAGAACTGTCGAAACTAAGAATGAGTTTAATTAAATTATCAAATATATTTTTCTAATTTAATTAATTACAATTTAGCTCAATTTTCCTATTCGTGTTATTTATTATCTAATAACAGCTGTTTCAGTTTGAGTTTTGTTTATTACGTCCTGAGAGATATCTTTCAAACGATGTCTTTGTTTAATAATTTTATCAATGTTTACTCTTGTTATCTATCGTTTCGTTTTAATCTATTATGTGGCCTTATGCCTCAGCCGGAGACTGTCACAGGCGTTTATATAAAATAAACCTATCTTTTATCGTTTACTTGTTTCAGTCATTAGAGTACGGTCATCCAAGTTCTTATATCTCAAGTCTGATACTTATTCCATCAGTGCCTTTTGCAAACCCATTATCTTGCGCTAAGGTAAACACACCAACACCGGTTGTGATGACATGTGAGACAAACAACGATAGACAAACAAACACATGCATAACCACACATATACACAGAGGAATATATACACACACATATATATGTGTATACACCCACATACAAACACAAACACACACACATACACACTCACACACACAAACACACACACACACACACACACACACACACACACACAAACATGTGTGTGCTTATTACGCGGCGAGCTAGCAGAAACGTTAGCACGCCGGGCGAAATGCGTAGCCGTATTCCGTCTGCCGTTACATCCTGAGATCAAATTCCGCCGAGGTCCACTTTGCCATTCATCATTTCGGGGTCGATAAATTAAGTACCAGCTACGCACTGGGGTCGATGTAATCGACTTAATCCGTTTGTCTGTCCTTGTTTGTCCCCTCTGTGTTTAGCCCCTTGTGGGTAGTAAAGAAATGGGTATGTGCTTTTTACGCGACCATAGGCTATAATACAAGATCCTTGCCCAGGTTACAGCACGATGGAACTACATCCGCAACTCTGTGGTTACAGAGCAAGCTACCTAACACTACGCCTCATTATTTAGTCATATGATTCATACCGTATTATTTTCAAATGGGAGTGTAGTCTTCCTGAATCTTTTGAGGATATGAAACGAACGGTCCCAAAATACATACTTTTTAAATGCAGCGTGAAAACGAATGAAGATCTAGAACGAATTACACACGTTCCGACACGTTCTATGACTGCAAAGTTTCGGTTCACATCCCCTCCTCAGACTGTGTGACAATGGCCACAAAGCCCCAACTTCGGGGTACTGTAACCCATTACGTTGTTACACTACCATAAATGTTATATTGTTTTTAACTGCAATGAGTGATACCTCGATACATACATGACTATTATATATATACACATATATACATATATACTTATATATATATATGTATATATATATATATATATATATATATATATATATATATATATATATATATATATATATATATGAATAGTGCGAATGAGTGTTCAACACGGCATTACTGATAAATATTGTGGGGTAAAAAAGCAACAATTGTTCATATGAGAGATATCCACAATTGTCCAAGCATGCTACATAGAAGTATTGTTACTCGTCTCCGTTTTGGATGGGAATACAGGAGTATACACTAGACTGAATGGGATTTCAAAATAACTATACAGATCACAGGAGGTAAATTATAAGAATATCCTAATTTTCATTTCCCTTGCATTAGACCTCGATTTTACAAGAATTTGTGTTCACCCTATGTCAGTCAATTCCTAAATTATCTTATACGAGAACCTACGATTTTAAATCACAAATTGGCACACACATATCTATCTAAAGCAAATATTATGCTACATAATATATATATCTAATTATATATTATATATATATATATATAAACATACATATATATATAGATATATACATACACATATATATATATACATATATATGCGTATATATATATATATATTTACATACTCACGTATATGTGTGTGTCTGTGTGTTAGTGCGCATATATATATATATATATATATATATATATATATATACATACAAGTGTTCGTATGTTTGTGTGACGCACTTTATACACACGTATCTGTCTATCTGTTCTCCGTTTTACATTTTTACCTCTGCTCTGGCATCGTATCTCTCGAACAAATTAAAATCAGCATTTACAAGAATAGTTCCACCGAAAAAGGCATTCAAGGGTTATCTTGGCACGCTCTCACACCTCGTCCCCTTTCACTTTCGCTTTCCATACACAAAGCCTCTCCCTCCTTCATAACCCCTAACATATCTCCCTCCCTTTCTGACACTTCCCATTTGCCTCTTCCCTTTCGATCATTTTACATTTTTTTTTCCTCGCTAACATCTCCTTAAAATTTAAGACGGATAGAGTCTTATCTGAAACCATTTCAAATTCCGAAATTAAAGATTCTCGAGAATGGCAAATCGAGAAAGTGATAAAAAAAAAAAAAACGGAATACCGAAATTATTTACTCTAAAATGTTACATTATGGATATTTGTTTATTTGATATTTCTGTTTGTGTGGGTTTTGTGTTGCTTGTTGTTGGGGCTTCCAGCTATTTATTAGTACAAATAATTATTTTCAAAGTTTTTGCATTAACACAACAGTTATTTATAATGTATGCCTGCATGTATGTATATATATATATATATATATATATATATATACAAGTATGTATGTATTACGTATGTATATAGATAGATAGATATATGCATGTACGTATGTCTATATATATATATATATATATATATATATATATATTATATATTTAAATATATATAGGATATAAAATTTTGTATTTACATTAATGTATAATATATATATCATA
>NW_021834504.1:0-7500 GCF_006345805.1 Octopus sinensis
GGGGATTAACACATACTTTAAGAAATTATTATTTCTTATATTTAATTGTTTGTTATGACTTTATTTACTCCATGTACCCAGACTTTGTAAACACCCTGTATATATATATACATATATATATACATGTATATATATACATGTATATATATATGTGTGTGTGTGTGTGTGTGTGTGTGTAAGAGTGTGTGTGTGTGTGCATGGATTGGTACTTCTAATGCTCTCGCCCTCATCTCTGTCTCTAAAATTCCGTTATTCAAGCCCTTTTCACTATACGAATTCAAGGCGGCGAGCTGGCAGAAACGTTAGCACGCAGGACGAAATGCGTAGCCGTATTTCGTCTGTCGTTACGTTCCGAGTTCAAATTCCGCCGAGGTCGACTTTGCCTTTCATCCTTTCGCGGTCGATTAAATAAGTACCAGTTACGCACTGGGGTCGATATAATCGACTTAATCCGTTTGTCTGTCCTTGTTTGTCCTCTCTGTGTTTAGCCCCTTGTGGGTAGTAAAGAAATATATCTGCTTTTAACTCTCCATTTCTTATTCTCTCTCTCATCCTATATTTCTTTTCTTCTCTATAGTCCTCTGCATCTATTTCTTTCCCGTTCCCTCTGGGTCCTCCTCCCTGTTTACACACACACACACACACACACACACACACAGAAAAAAAAGCATGTACACATTAGCTTTCCTGCTCAATTAATTACTTCTAATCCCTGTCGTTATTCTAGAGGTGAGACATTATTATTATGAAGGTCGTTTGTCAATATACTCTGACACGAACTGACAATGTGATCTGCTTGCTAATTTGTCTGAGTGGACAGTTTAATCCAGGCGTGTTTACTAACGAACCTAAACATCATTGGTTCGTACACTGGTACAACCGAGTGAATCAATGCATAGGGATATTTTTAGCATTTTTTGCTCTCTGTTATTGTATTTGTGTTGAGGTGTAAATCTCACGGTCAACACAAGACGCAATAAAGTCTATTGAACGGAATAATCCGTTTATTTAAATTCACCAACATTCACACAGAAACATGCATAGAAATATGTGTGCCTGTATATATATATATATGTATATGTATATATATATATATATATTATATATATATATATATATATATATATATATATATATATAATATATATATATATCATATATATATTGTGCGTATATATATTATATATATATATATATATATATATATAATATATGTATATATATATATATATTGAGTAACAATGAAGGGTGAAATTAATTAATTTTGGAATAATTATCAATTACACCAAGTAGTCTTCGGCATGTAAAAGCCTCATTCGAGGAAAAAATTTAAGTAATACTAAGCAATTAAGGGTTTAGCAACGAATTGCCTTACCACACACCGAATTAGAAATAGCAGTCAAAGAGATTATAGCTATTTCTTCTACTAAGAGGGAGATCACAGTAAAGGCACAGCATTTGAAAGGCAAACACAAACAGGTAAGAAAGAATGAATTAACGGCAATCTATCATACAGTTTTAAGTCACCCACGGACGTACTTTTCGAGATCAAGTCTTAGGAAAGCATAAGAATTAGATAACTCTACCTTACCCAGACTTTTTCTTTCATCAGCGCAGGATACAAACAATCATGAATGATTGAATATTGAATACTTAAATTTTCCTCGAATGAGGCTTTTACATGCCGAAGACTACTTGGTGTAATTGATAATTATTCCAAATTAATTAATTTCACTCTTCATTGTTACTCATAACTATATTCATCCCAGTAAATGACCACAGCACTTTGTCTTGGCTACACGCGGGTGGGAAGGGATTGGTGACACAAGCTTTCATTCATACTTTGAATTTGGTGATACTAGCTGTGGCTTCTAGCTCGCTCTGATACTGAGTTGAGTTGGTGCCTTCTAGTATCTCAAAATTCAATATTCAATCATTCATGATTGTTTGTATCCTGCGTTGATGAAAGAAAAAGTCTGGGTAAGGTAGAGTTATATAATATATATATATATATATATATATATATATATATATATATATATATATGGTGGAGAAAAGTCAAGGGAGGAAGTGCTAAAGTCATTTTTAAAAAAGCATTTTTTCAGTACCGTTTCGGTCACTAAGACTTTAAGTATGGAAAACAATTTTTTTTGGAAAAATTAAGTGGAAATTCTATTACAATATTTGCAGAGTATTCAAAGACAAGGGGCATTTTATTTCTTTCTGCCTGTGTCTCTTGTTTACTCGACGTATGATATGTATATAACACATTATAATATATATATATAATATATATATATATATATATATATATATATATATATATATATATATATATATATATATTTTCTTTTATTCTTCTTTTACTGTTTCAGTCATTGACTGCGGCCATGCTGGAGCACCGCTTTAGTCGAGCAAATCGACCCCGGGACTTATCTTGGTAAGCTCAGTACTTATTCTATCGGTCTATTTTGCCGAACCGCAAAGGGACGGGGACGTAAACACACCGCATCGGTTGTCAAGCAATGCTAGGGGGACAAACACAGACTCACACACACATACATATATATATATATATTATACATATATACGACAGGCTTCTTTCAGTTCCGTCTACCAAATCCACTCACAAGGCATTGGTCGCCAGGGGCTATAGCAGAAGACACTTGCCCAAGATGCCACGCAGTGGGACTGAACCCGCAGCCATGTGGTTGGTTAGCAAGCTACTTACCACACAGCCACATATATATATATATATATATATAATATATATATTATATATATATATGATGTATGTGTATATATATTATATATATATAATATATATATGCATAATAAATATAAGAGAGTGGTCACTATATGGCTCACTCTAGCACCAGTTAATCCAAAAGGTTTCAACCACAAAGATACATGTTTCCCATGAAAGTCAGTACGATTGTTAGCTCACACGGACAGGGCAAATAAAAAATAACAAAATACAGATTATTTTGGGACAATTGTTTCGCTATTAATGAATTAAATGTAATTTTACTTACAAAAAATCCACTTGTTAGCTCGTCAGCCAAAACTATCTGGATGAAATCCACTCAATCACACGCCAGATTTTACCATAACGATAAATACGCGTGTGGTTCAATTGATTACATCCGACGTTATAATTCAAATGCCCCAACTAACAGCGCGCCAAACTTTCACGGAAAACAAATACTGCATTAAGAAATAAATGCAGCATAATATAATTAATTAATAAGGGTGAGAGAATTAGATACTAATTTAATAGTATATCTATTCAACACCAAGTGGCCTAGTGCTCCGAGAAACCTGGATTATTATAATATTTTATAATATATTATAATATTTTTACAAAATAAATATAAGAGAGTGGTCACTATATGGCTCACTCTAGCACCAGTTAATCCAAAAGGTTTCAACCACAAAATACATGTTTCCCATGAAAGTCAGTACGATTGTTAGCTCACACGGACAGGGCAAATAAAAAATAACAAAAATAGATTATTTTGGGACAATTGTTTCGCTATTAATGAATTAAATGTAATTTTACTTACAAAAAATCCACTTGTAGCTCGTCAGCCAAAACTATCTGGATGAAATCCACTCAATCACACGCCAGATTTTACCATAACGATAAATACGCGTGTGGTTCAATTGATACATCCGACGTTATAATTCAAATGCCCCAACTAACAGCGCGCCAAACTTTCACGGAAAACAAATACTGCATTAAGAAATAAATGCAGCATAATTATATTAATTAATAAGGGTGAGAGAATTAGATACTAATTTAATAGTATATCTATTCAACACCAAGTGGCCTAGTGCTCCGAGAAACCTGGATTATTATAATATTTTATAATATATTATAATATTTTTACACAAAATAAATATAAGAGAGTGGTCACTATATGGCTCACTCTAGCACCAGTTAATCCAAAAGGTTTCAACCACAAAGATACATGTTTCCCATGAAAGTCAGTACGATTGTTAGCTCACACGGACAGGGCAAATAAAAAATAACAAAAATAGATTTTTTGGGACAATTGTTTCGCTATTAATGAATTAAATGTAATTTTACTTACAAAAAATCCACTTGTAGCTCGTCAGCCAAAACTATCTGGATGAAATCCACTCAATCACACGCCAGATTTTACCATAACGATAAATACGCGTGTGGTTCAATTGATTACATCCGACGTTATAATTCAAATGCCCCAACTAACAGCGCGCCAAACTTTCACGGAAAACAAATACTGCATTAAGAAATAAATGCAGCATAATTATAATTAATTAATAAGGGGAGAGAATTAGATACTAATTTAATAGTATATATATTCAACACCAAGTGGCCTAGTGCTCCGAGAAACCTGGATTATTATAATATTTTATAATATATTATAATATTTTTACAAAATAAATATAAGAGAGTGGTCACTATATGGCTCACTCTAGCACCAGTAATCCAAAAGGTTTCAACCACAAAGATACATGTTTCCCATGAAAGTCAGTACGATTGTTAGCTCACACGGACAGGGCAAATAAAAATAACAAAATTTGTTATTTTTTATTTGCCTGTCCGTGTGAGCTAACAATCGTACTGACTTTCATGGGAAACATGTATCTTTGTGGTTGAAACCTTTTGGATAAACTGGTGCTAGAGTGAGCCATATAGTGACCACTCTCTATATTTATTTTTAAAATATATAATATATTATAAAATATTATAATAATCCAGGTTTTCGGAGCACTAGGCCACTTGGTGTTGAATAGATATACTATTAAATTAGTATCTAATTCTCTCACCCTTATAATTAATTATATATGCATATATATATATATATATATATATATATATATATATATATATATATTATATATATTATATATATATATATATCTTATATATATAGATATATATTATAAAGTTAATCCAAACAAGAAAACACAGAAAAAAAGAGAAAAAAAAGAGAAAAAAAAACACAGCAACGCGAGGACGTGGAACAATTAAAGTATATTGACGCTCAGGAAAGAAGGGAAGGAGGGTTTAACGTTTCGAGCGGAGCTCTTCGTCGGAAACAAAAAGAAGGAAAGATCCCATATTATATATACATATATATATGTGTATATATATATATATATGCATATATACATATATATATATATATATATTATATATACATAGATATGTATGTATATATATATATGTCTTTTAGCTTTTACTTGTTTCAGTCATTAGATTGTGCCCATACTGGTGCACTGCCTCGTAAGATTTTAGTCCAATGAATCCATCCAGCTACTTTTGTCTTTAAAACCTGGTATATATTCTATCGTTCTATTTTGTCGAACCACTAAGTTACGGGGAAGTAAGCACACCAACTTCAGTTGTCAAGCGGCGATGGGGACACACACAGACACACACCCAACATGCACAACCCCACCCATATATATAAATATATATATAAAGAGAGAGAGAGATTTCACACAACCAAGCATGCGCTTATATGTGCGTTTGTGTGTATGTGTGTGTGTGCATAGACGCGGGTGTGGCTGTGTGGTAAGAAGCTTGCTTCCCAACTACATGGTTCCAGGTTCAGTCCCACTGCGGAGCACCTTTGCAAGTGTCTTCTACTATAGACACGGGCCTACCAAAACCTTGTGAATGGATTTGATAGACGGAAACTGAAAGAAGCCCGTCGCATATACATATATATATATATATATATATATATATATATATATATATGTATGTATGTATGTATGTATGTATGTATGTATGTATGTATGTATGCATGTATGTATTTGTATGTATTTGTGTATCTGTGTTTGTACACCCCCCCCGCCATCGCTTGATAACCGATGTCGGTGTGTTTACGTCCCAGTAACTTAGCGGTTCGGTAAAAGAGAGAATAAATCATGGCCGCAGTCAAATGACTGAAACAATTAGAAGAATAAAAGAATGTGTGTGTGTGTGTGTGTGTGTGTAGGGAGAATTCACAAAAAAAAAACAAAAGACGAAGGCAGGTGCTGTAGACAACAAACAGATGTATTAGTATAACGCTCGGGAAGCGAAAAAGCCTTTAACGTTTCGAGCCTACGCTCTTCCACAGAAAGGAACACAGAAAGAAACAAGGAGAGAAAATAAAGAATGCGTAGCGGCTAGTGATCACGCTGCGCCCAGTTACATACGCGTATGTGTATGCACGCAAACATACTTATCACATACACATTGCTCATGCCTACACACACAAATGTATACGCACATGCAGTCACATATATATATATATACACACAAACGCATGTATTGCACTGACACATACAAACATTCACAGGTTCACAGGCAAACCACCCTCGCGTGTAACCGTTCTACTAATGTTCTCCCAGTTAGATTCCACTGTCTGCTAGATACCATTTAATATTACAATTGGCAGCGATTGCATCCTTCTATTGGCATCGAATTCTTGTGAAATACTCCGAATTACAAGTATTTAGAGCCCCGAACTAGTTACACCTGTTGAAAGATAACTGCTGAGAAGCGGTCCTTCCTCTGTGATGCATTGCAGCTGGATACCTACCAACAATCTGTCTTATTTTTATGTGTCCCAACACTGTTACCTTCTCATGTACACACTCACACATACACTCACGCACACACTCTCACACATACATACACTTAGACACACAGACACACACACACACAGACACACACACACACACATACAAATACACATTTTACTTAGCAGGAGTTATATAAACACTCAGCATAGATCAATGTTAAACTCTACATCCTAGCTCGTTCTGTCAGAAATAGCAAGCAAATCTCTCTCTCCTTTTCTCTCTTTATCTTTATCTCTCTCTTTCTCTCTCTCTTACTCTCTCTCTTACTCTCTCTCTCTCTCTCTCTCTCTCTCTCTCTCTCTCTCTCTCTCTCTCTCTCTCTCTCCCTTTCTCTGTCGTCTTAAAAAGAAAAAATGAAAGCACTGGAAAATTTAGACCTAGAAACTCTGAAAAACAAAGATGGGATGGTCACGACTAGAATTCCTTTGATTATCAGAACATAGAACTGACCTAGGGCTAAACAGTAACACTAACAAATTACATGTGCCTCGATTACAATATTAAAATTTCAATTATTTCAATCATGTTCTTTGATCACTAACAAAAGACTATATTGTAATGCCTGGTTACGAACAGAAAACTATATTGTAATGCCGGAAATCGTGGATTTTTGAACAAACCTTTCTGAAATTATGACCAGAAACTAATTTAAACAGACCAAGAGAAAAATTAGAACCTTAATGGTTTGTGTTCTATTGTAGATCAAATATCCTACAAGACCAGTTATTTAACTGTGATTCCCAGGATATTAAATGAAGGCGGGATAAATGTAAAGATTAGATTTAAGTCAATGGTAACTTCCCCTGAATATCTTGGTATTAATCCCGGTGCCAGAGAAATAGAATTAAGAGATATAATCGGAACAGTTGG